>NW_027109405.1:246523-249325 GCF_000696795.3 Halyomorpha halys
CATTTATAAAATAAATCAAGTGTAAAATAAATATTCTATAACATAAATTATTTTTAAAACAAATCGTTTTCTAAAATAAATTAAAGAGAAATGCTTTTTTTACTAAATATATATTCAGTATAAAATATATATACAATACATATATTAACATGATATAACAATTTTTTTTTTCTATATTTTCCTTTTTCAATCAGTACTCGTCTACACACTAAATACAAATGTTTTAATTATTTTGTTTTTCCCATTTAAAAATTTTATTCCATTTGACAATCTTATTTTATTTATTATTTATTATTTATAAATGAGTAGTGAAGAAAATATTGGATGTACAACATATAGCTTTAATTAAAAAAAAAAAAATAATAACATACTTCCTAAAAAAAAAAAAGAAGAAAATAAATCAAATCGTATATCATAGATTTTTCGGGCTAATTGTTATTGAGTGTACATTATAGATCCTATCACAGGAGGGCGATAAAATTAGCATTAATCAAAATTGTCTAATGCACGTAAAACATTTTAAATATTTCTAAAATTTTCAAACCTATACTACTTTTGTTAATTCCCTTGATAAAATCAAAATACATATTTTTATTATATTAAAAACATATTTGTGGCAAATGCAACACGCTCTTAGTAGAAGTTTATTGTATTTGTACAGAATCATGTTTTTTTATATTTTACTCTAATGGTTCGGGGAAAACAAGGAAATCAAACTGAGTCATTTTTAATATTGTGATAAGTGCATTTAAAGTGTATTTGACATAAGTATGACCAGCGTTCTTGAAGGATCCTCAAATTGCCACTAAACCTGATTGGATGAAATTTCGTTTCAGACTAAGTACCAGTTGCACAAAATGATTACACATGAACCTGCTTCGATAAATATCCACGACTAAGCGGCATGTAGGAAGCCACAGGAAGCTTCTGAGATTCCTCCGGTTCTCGGAAAGCCACTGCATTACTGACCTTTCATGAGGGAATTATTTAAATGCTGAGAATTGTGAAATGTGTGTAGGCGCCAGGAGGGGGACATCCAAGAGCACGGAATATCTCAGACCAATTGCATCTCATTATCGGATAGTTGCCTCCGACGGGAGTCGAAATAAATCCTTCTCAAAGAGCCGAGAATCCCGCTAATAGCCCGTAATGGAGGATATTATCGCAAGGTGTAACGGCGAATCCGTGCTGTCCGAGGTACAGTCTGCCATCCTGTTACTGATTCGAAGCAAGCTGCAAAGAAAATGCATAAAAAATACAATTAATTAAACCTTATTAATTTAACGATCTATCCCATGACTATCAGCATGTGGTTCTACCTTTTACTTTAATACTATTAATAGAGGTATAAAATACGCAGTGTTCAGGCGTAAATAGGAAGGATTAATTTTCTAGTTAATGTTGGATTACGCGTTTCAAAAACAAATTCAATATACTGATAGTTTCAAAAAGAATACAAAATATTATTTACTATAATGAAGAATAATAAGAGAATTATATAATATGTATTTATATAAATATAGAGCGGAGTGGTTCAGTGTATAAGCCACTGTGCTATTAACTCCAAGGATCTGGGTTTTAATCCGGCTGTAGCAGGTTTTGAGAAGCCCTCCGGGGTCCACCCCGTCCCATAAAGTGGGTACCCTTAATCTGGCGGTTGAGTGTTTAATAAAGAAATCACCTCCTCGTACAACCGTTGTTCAATGTCCAAGAAAAAGTACTTCCTTACAACGCACTGAACTCCTGAACCTTTTTTGGTCGTAGCGGTAAAGATTATTATTTCATAAACATATAAATTATAAAAAACAAAGATAAATATTATAAAGGAGAGAAGAAACCTGACGAGTGTTTTTATTAGTTTTCTTTGCTAAAAAGTTTGGTTGGCAGACTAATTTGTTTTTCAACTTAGGATTAGGAATTAAGATTTTTTTTCTGGGTGGACTAATAAGTTTGAAAGTTAGGGTAAATATCAAGCGGTGCTATTCCTAGCAAATAGTTAGATTTCGGAGCACATCTTCCTGTCGTAGGCCATAGTTATTAATATTGCTAAGGAATATTTCAATAAACCTTTCCTTCAAATGAATATTTTTATATCTTAGTTGACATATGCAGCTAAGATATAAAAATATTCATGGTAGATTATATTTTTGCAAAATCTTCCAGGGACATTGAAGTTGATCTAGTTTATATTTGGTAAAGATTAGTTGAGAACATTTTGTGGTTCGAAGTCACAAAAGAGAAATGGGACAAACTGTGATATAGTAGTATACTTTCGAAAATTGATTACCAAAAATGTTCTAAATACTTTTTAAGAAATGTTGTAACTCTGGCAGATTAAAAAAAATACATTTTAACGATTATTACACACAAACTTCAATGATCCACTTTTACTCTCAACCTTTTGTTTTAAAAAACGTCCAACGTTTCGGCCCTTAAGCCTTTTTCAAGGAGACAACCTTAATCATTGATGTCATAATTCATTAAATTGTCTTTTCGGCAGGCTAATTGCCCATTAGATTATAGATCACATAATTTCGATACAAAACTAATCTTCAAAAATTGTTTCTCCTTTTCTATTAACCTCATTAACATTGTTAATATAAAATATAGTTCCTTTTTAACTGTTGAGGAAGAATTAATATATGTAACAGTCCGAGATCAAACATAGGTGAGGGATCAAAATAATGGTACTGGCACCAAATAAATATAATTTGGACCATCCTACTAATTTCTAGAGTCTGACTTCATTTTATTTTTTTTTTTTTTAATCATTTATTTATTGATATTTACAACTGTATATAT
>NW_027109405.1:249400-275782 GCF_000696795.3 Halyomorpha halys
TATATATATATATATATATATACACATCAAGTAAATTTGCTGTAAGTGATATTATAGCCCATTGATAGAACTCCAAAAACATTTCTAAAGGAGAAGATCTCGAGGCCATCTTCTTTTCAGACACCTAGGAGGATTATTAGGTGGTGAAGGAGAAGCCAGGTTAGAAATGAGTTGGTTTGGGTGGTTGGGAAGTTTATTATGGAAGGATTAACTTCATTTAAAATAAAGAAGTAAAACAGATATACAGTTATAAAATAGTTAAATGTATCCTGAGAATACATTTGTAGAGGACAATAGTAGCAGACCACAGAGTTTTTATTTCAAGAAAAAATAAGTATTTATTAAATTAAAAGAAATTCATAATGAGTACAGTGTTGCTTTTAGAAGTAATTAATTATAAATCGTTCTAATATGAGAAATCATTAATTTCCCTTAAACCCCTTCATCGGCAAAAGTGTAATGATCCTAATGACCAGTATGTACTGCTTGATTCCGGATATACTTGGCAGTGACAATGCATAGTATGCCAACATCCAAGTATGACTCCATTGTTTATCTATTAGTACATAGTTGTGACTGTCCCTAACCGCCTAGTCAGTGCTTTCATAGTTAGACCCCCTGGAACCACCGACGGCAGCACTGGCGAGGCACGTGGTCTCCTGCCCTTCCTACATAGTGTCAATATTGTACTGTACCCGCCGTTCCCATATTGTCCTGGGAACGTGGGCGTCCGGAGATAATGAAGAGGATGCCCCAGCGTGGATCCTTTTGTCCAAACAAGAAGAGCACCTGGTGTCCCGTACTGGAACATTGTCCTTCCCAAACCGGACCCTTAGCAGATATCCGTGTTAATTGTCTAATCGAGGATGCTCCTGCTAGGTTGGAGTCAGAACAAAGCAGTTTGAGAAAAAACAATAAGTCGATAGAGACAAATAATTTATTGTTTGAGCAGATGTGTGCTGGTGCTCCTTTATATTGATTGCGCAGGTGGAACTTCCATTATTGGTCAAAATTCCATTGTCTTTACCAACACCTGTTATGATTATTCTCTTTTAAAACATGAGATGTCACGATTTCAATATCAGATCTTAGAGTCGAGTTCTAGTATATTCAAATTAAAGAAAAAAAAAAAAATTATAAAAGTTAGTTTTAAATTTTTTCTTTATTACAACTGAAGTTTATTATTATTATAGTATTTACTGTAGTATAGTATATTATAAAACATATGAGCTCTTGAATAGAAAAATGATGTAAGCCAAAACCATAATTTTTAAGTATTCAACATCATGAGATATTCAATTAAATGAAGTTCTGGGACTTTTTTGATTAGACATAACAGTATTTCCTGCTCATAGTAGTGACTGATGGTTATTTAAAATAATCTAATATTTAGGATATTTAATGTTGATCCACTCAATGATTAATTTTTATTTTTTTTTTTGTATGAAAATGTGTTATAACGAGAACAGATTTACAACACTTTTTCTCAAAACTAAATGTGTGCTCAAACCTATTTTTTGTTAGTAAAACAGACGTTTCATTTGCGAAATATGTTATTATTTTGAAAATAATAAGATATTCTGAAACAGTTTGTGATCGCTCAATTTATGGATAGGAAGCAATTTTGTTTAGTTTTTTTACAGAATTGTTTAATGAGTTCTCTCTTAAATATTGAAAGGATAGGAAAAATAGCATGTTATCTATTATGTCTTATGAGGTCCTAAAATTAGTTTTGTATTATATAATAATGGTTACAGTTCAATTATTGTTAATATAACTATTGGAAAGTACTAAATATTTTGTGATAACTCACTCTTTTCTTATCTCTATAACCCCTAATATTGCCACGATGTAACACACTTCGAAACGTAAATTAGTTCGATAATAGACTGTAATTTGGGCAGTTCTCTAGTCCACTAATAACTTTTCAACCTAACTATTTTCCCCTAACTGCTCATACTCACACGAGAATTGATGCCAGATCAATTCGACTAAACGACCCGTTCTGATTTGTCACACCTGAAATTACGAATGGCTTTCCTTGTTATATCGAAAGTACCTAGAATCGGATAAATACTAATCACTGCACGATAACGCCCTCTACATCTGCAACGACCGAAAATAGGAGGTTCGCTAATGACCGCGCAGTCCAAGTGACTGATAAATCGCTGCGGGTTCGATTCCTATCGAATGGCGTGCGTGCGGTAGCCGCCTGCGGGACAGCCCCGGTGCACTATCATTATCCGCGGATATTTATGGTCCTCCTTCGGCCGGTTTCCTTCCGAAACTGTTGCTTGATACGTCCTGTGAGATCCCTATCTGTCTAATGGTTTTTTATTACATGACCAGAAATCATTATCTTGATCTTTACCCGAAATCTTGTAAATTAAATCATTACTCAATATGATTAAATTATTTTATCAAAAAATTGACAATTTTACATTCTATGTAACATTATTATGTTTTTTTTTTAAAGGGAAAAATCTTAAAATATCTTATCTCTTTATTTACTTCGGACAACCGTCTAGTCTACAATATTAATAGATAATATCCAGATTATATCGCATACTTCATAGTGGTGCTACATTTCCATTTAACACCCTTCATTTCTTATAAAACCGACTCATCTCCAATATTTCATAATGGTGGTTAGACATAATTTATTTTAAAACTGCCTTAAGTTTGTGACTTAGAATCATCTTGATTTCTATTCTTAACAAACTTATAGATAGTGCACTGAACCCAGGTCCACTACCAATACTGAAGTTTATTTCGCCATCCCTCTCTATATGCACATAGCTCATTCAATCACTCAGAAAGAGCTGGTGAGATACAGAGGTTTCACCAGTGGAATTCAAGTTACATCAAGGTTAAAAATCACACAAATCTATAAAATAATTAAAAAAGTATATCGATAGAACATAAATAAATAAAATCCACTAATAAATAAAATAACATCCAATACTTTTACTCATTTACTTTTCAGTGGCATACATTTGAAATAATTAAAAAATCAAATGCTAATCTAGCCCAAATACACTTTTATAACCAATAATTGTTTAATTTTTTCTTTTAAAGTATTTAATCACAAATAGTTAATTTGATTTACTTTTAAGTAGGTAGTTTTATGATAAATGAAGCATTTGGTTGTAAAACATGGTGTCTGACATTTATTTATTTATATTTTGATCGTATAATATTACATTTTGTCTTATATTTATAGATAATAAAGTAAGAGGGATCATAGATCTTATTCACACCATATTTACGAATATATAAATTTAGTGATAAGAAATAGAAGGGGACAAAATAAAAATAATAAAAAATTAAACTTAAAGTTATATAATATCTTAAACACAATCATACCTATTTTCATTTATTTTTAATTGAAGTTTTTGGCATCACCAGATTTAGTGCCGATTACATATATTTTTGAAAGAATTTTTGGTAAATTCATATTTTAAAGGGAATTATATTGGTATTAAATTATCACAACTGATTACCGGTGAAAGTTAACTAACAAAAATTTTGAATTTGGAAATTTTTCAGTTGCCAAATTTTAGAACCGAGTACCTCGAACAGTTTTGCTCCGACTTGATTTTATATAATTTAAAAAACAATTTTATAATAAAAACACACTTTTTGACGCTTTTTGGTGATTATTATTAAATAATAATCATAAGAAAATACTTTTTCTCCTTGTAAAAAATTTAAAGGAAAGTATTTCATCATTAATTATTTCAAGATTTAATATTGATGCTAGCATAGCTATTTAAAGAAACATCTCTAAAATAAATCATAAACTCTTTCCTGATAAGTGCTCTTCATATTTAATTTAATTGTCTCCTTTTTTCTTATAATTTAAAAACAACCCTATAATAAAGACTACAACAAAGAGGGAACATGAAAATTTATTATGGTAAGTTTCATAATAATTCGTCTCATAGATACCACATAGCACGACAAATTTGATTGTTATTTCAAGCCAAAAGTATGTGTGTTTTCTTATTGTATTACTTCGAAGATATCGAAAAAAGCGTAGAGATAAGATATTTTTTGTTGAAAAAAATATATTTTGGATTTGCGCCTTAACAGAATTTGAATTACATCGCAAATTAAAATTTAATTTAGGCCAATAGATAGCACACAACAGATTAGAAAGATACAATGATTTATACATCATGGTAATAGCCATTCATAATAAACTAATTTTAAGTCGAAAGAAATATTTCATACGTATTTTGCTTATTGTCTGTATAAATCAACTCCTGTCATTTTACAAATAATTGACCACAATTTTAAAATTAAATGAAAGAAATATTATTTTTTTAAATTTTAGGATTAGAAAACCCAAATTGGCCAAAATGTATCGCTCATTTTTTGAGCTTAATTATTTCTAAAATATTAGTAATATCAAGAAGAAAAAGTGGAATATTTTATGAAAACTTTTGTTCAGAACAAATAGTTAAAGAGCCATAAAGGAGAAAAAAAGGTAGTTATCTCACCCCATTTTTTTATTACTTTAATGAAAACTATGTATAATTACTAGTCAAAATTCATGAGTCTGCCAAGTATAGGTAGGGGGAATAAAAAATGGCGGCTGTTTCAAAGCGATAAAAAAAACTAATTTTTCATTCGGAGCTCTATATCTCAAAAAAGTAGAAACAACACAAGAAAACCTAAGAGAACGTCATTTAAAGAAGAGAAAATTTGCTAAAATATGAGCCCTAATAGATTTATTTACATTAAATAGTTTTCAAGAGATAGCTTTTTAAAAAGCAACATTTCATAAAAATGTTGTATGGGACGTACTGAAAGATCAGTAGTTAGTGAATTTATTTTGAAAAATCTATATCTCAAAAACCATTTGACGTACAGATGTCAATTAGCACTCAAATTAAAGGTAGTTTAATGAAGATAAACATAATAAACTATATTGTAGTAAATTTAACTAGCTTTAATTTGAGCGCTGGCAAATATCTGCACGTCTAATGGTTTCTGAAATGAAGTTTTTCATAAGTCAAACTTATTGTCCGAACAACTATAAATTAATTTATTTTAGCAAATATCATGAAAACTACTATTCCTACAAAGATAAAGGCCATAAACTTATTTATATTCCATTAAATTAGCTTTAATTTGAGTGCTAATAGACATCTGTACGTCTCATAGTTCCTGAGATATAGATCTCTCAAAATAAATTAGCTGACTACTAATCTTTCAGATGATTTTTATGAAATTTTGCTTTTTAAAAAGCTATATCTCGAGAACTATTGGACGTAAATAGCCCTTTTAGGGCTAATATTTCAGCAAATTTACTCTTCATTAAATAATGTTCTTTTAGATGTTCCAGTTTTGTTGGTAATTTTTAAGATATAGAGCTCCGAATGAAAAATTAATGTTTTTTAAGGTTTTGAAACAACCGCCATTTTTTACTCCCCCTACCTATACTTGGCAGACTCATCAATTTTGACTAGTAATTGTACATAGTTTTCATTAAAGTAATCAAAAATTGGGGTGAGATAACTGCCTTTTCTTCTTCCGGCTCTTATACCAAAAGTAAAGGGGCAAAAGAAAGGCCTAAAACATTTCGTACACATCTAGTTTTATACTTTCATCTCATTCATCGAATTATTTTATTATCAAATATACTAAATTATGAATCATAAATCAGACTTGGAGGTGCCATCAGTTAGGACAGTATAATACTGCGCAGGATAGGGCACATTGTATTCTGTTTCAGTATATTATGAGTTTTATTTTTGTCGATAATATTAAAATTTGAATTCAGCAAGAAAACATCATATTACTTCTTATAAACAACAGACATATTTATAAATTATTCTAAAAAGTCAGTGTGGATAAAAGTGTGTGATATTATATAGGAAAATTATTAGCTGACCGTTGCGTAATTAATTGTAGGAAGAAGGTCTGGGTAGCGGTTAAAGAGGCATACTGAAAATTGAAGATAGAACTATTTATTAGTAACCAAAATTTCAGTTCGCTCTGCAGGACTTCCTAAGAGCTAAGTGACAAATAAGATAAAATATTGCTAAAGACTACATAGGAAGTTATAAAAAAAAAAATAATATTTTTTGTGCACCGTTTTGATCAACCACCTAGATCATCTTCCTGTATTACCTAACATATTATGATTTTTTTATTCAACATTTAATAGGCCGCTTAATTTTGCTCCCCCTGGCCACGCTGACGACAGCCTGATTAGAGTAAAGACTATAAAATGCATTAGTGCGGAAAAAAATAAATAAATAAAACATCCCATTTCCTTAACCCTCAAACAAGGTTTAGAAGAATAAAAGAGATAAGAAATGAACTGAATGGTCTGATTAATTTCCATACGTCGTGTCATAGAACGCTGCTAGAGTATCATAAGTACGTTTTGTTTTTAGACGGAACATCCCAGGACAGAAGAGAGTGTTTACCTTTGGCTGATTCACTTCCTCAGCTTTTGGTAAAGTATGGGAACGAACTACAGTAGAAAAAAAAATTTAAAAAGCCGGTTCCTGCGGGCAATAGATGAGACGATTAGCTGAGGACCGTTGAAGTGACTCAGAGCGAAGACTATAGCTTGTGTACCCTTGGGTACGGGTACGGGTTCACACGTGGACTGACTCACCTCTGACTCATCTCGACTCTCTTCCGATACCTGTGCTCTTCTGCCCCTGACCCATTTTATGCTATTAGTCATCCATTATTTACTATAGCTACTTTCTAAACCACAACCTGTTGTCTGATCAGTCCAGTTAATGAAAGCTGGAAGATAGCAGAGAGGTTGGAAAATCTGGAGTACTGCAATAATACTAGAAAGAGATAACAAATTCTAACTAATTACTTTGTTTAGTTCTTGGTTTAACTGACTAACAACAGAAGGCTCTTCTTGTCTAAAATTTAACTGTGTGTCAGGGGCTTATGCCGCTCGTCCGAACACCCATCCTCAACTAACCCATATCCAAGTTCTTGATCTTAAAGTTCTCATGGCATTTTCATTTTTGTTCATCTTAATAAAATCCGATTCCAGAAATTCGTTTACTTTTCGTCTATTACAATGCAGTGAGTTACTTGAAATAAAGAAGGATACCTTGGCTTTAGTAGGTGGAGAGATAATCTTAGTTTGTGCCTCCACCTGTCGGAGCTAAGGATTTAATGTAACTTATATTACAATTAAAGAGTATTATTTCTTTAGAATTAGAATTATGATTGAAATACTTGTGGAGTGACTTTTTACAACTTAATGTGTATTTTGGTCCTATGAATGGAATATTTGTTTCTAGTTGGGTGTAGTGGAAATTTCTTCGCTATCAAGGAAGAATCGGAATTCATTGATTAAATCACAAAATTCGACCGGCATCTTCCCCCGACTTCATCTTGAAATGCAATAATTAAGAAATGTCTATTAGTTGGGACAAAGGACTTATATAGTACAAATATATAAAATTGGAATCATAATGTGATATGTAAGTTTTGTCTTTTTCTGAACTTCAGATATTATACTTCAAATTTGATCGCTAGCCCAAGAATTTTTAACCCACCATCTTCGTTACACCGGAGGCAGATGTGCTATTGAACAGTTAGATATGTCTTCATGAAATTAATTTGTATATTGATAATTCTAATTTATTCGCATAAAAACATCATTTGACTTTATGAGACTTTTCTTAAATGAGCACCAACATTTAATTATATTTCTTAACCTGCACTCCATGTCATTGTGCAGCTTCTTAACCTAAACATATCCGGACAAATATGCACTAAAAATTGATTAACTTCACAACAAGATTTCCTCAAACTCTTACCGAAAATCTCAGTTTTATACTTCCAAAAATTGACAAAAGAGAGGTTAAACTTTAAGGTCTGTTAAATTTAAATTATTTTGCTACTGAAAACAGGTCTTTTCTTAAATTAGGTTAAGAGTAACAAATCATCCATTCTCTTTTCAGAAGTAAATACAACCACCCCGATTACATTTGGAATGCATGCAAGAACAAATCGGAATTACCGTACATTGCAAGAACAACTCGATTCCGCATGTCTAATAAATTCAGACATAGGGAAATAGAACTGGATATTTGCATAGAGATAGATTCCAGCGCATTCGATCCGTACAAATGCCTGCCGGGTTTTACTGCTGTGGCTTAGTCACAGCCTGAGGAAGCGACATACGGTAACCATTTGTTTAAGCCGGCCCAATGTCACAAGGTCCAGGGACATATGCCGAGTCCGTCTTACGTGTTAACTGATCATAAAACTGTTTACACTTGACATATAAGTGAGGAATTAGTCTTGTCAATGGGTTGTGGCACGTCAGGGAACAAATCAGGTACAGATAATTGCTAGTTTCAGAGGAGTCGCACCTGCCTCCAGCCGACTCCGGTAGGCATATGGGTGGCGGGTGCCTGATGGCTATTTGCATATCGACTTGTCATGGGCTGTCAGTCTTCCTAGATTTTTGTTTCATTTATTCAAAAGGATTAATCGAAACACTGTAATTCCTGGCTGATTGAACACTAGGAGGAGTACAACGCTACCATTACATCCTATCAGAGAGATTGAGACAGTAACATATCGCCGGCAGTATGTACTACACGTGGAGCACCAACACGTGGGAGATGTCGCCGCTACGAGTCGCAATTAAGCGCAGTGAAGATATTTGTACCAATCAGGGGTCACATTAATACAGCTGAAAGCCTTCCGACTAATTCCGCCGTTCGGGAGCGTTCGTTCATTGGAAGGTGAAAAATGTGAGCGGGATTTATAGGCGCTCTGGATCGCTATTAACACCCCAGCGCTATCAGTCAGCCTGCCTCTCCCATCAGCTCCTGATGCCACTGGCATTTGGTTTTATTAAAGTGGAAAAGGGTTATATTAATTTTTCTTCTCTTTATGACCAGGTATTTTTTTAATTTATTAGAATTCAAACAGTCGGATGAATACCTATTAAATGAAGTTGTCATATTGATGAAGAAACTTAAATCCCTAATGTGCAATGCTCATTGTAAATAATTTAAAATTTTATATTTCCTTCCTTTGTATTTCTGGGTGGTATTTTTGTTGTAAGTTTTACAGTAATTGTTTGGAGATAGACCACATGGAATATTTGTGACCCAGCGAAAATCAGAACAAATTTCTATACCGATCAAATTGTAGAGATATGGATGAATTAATATTTGCCTCCTCAAAAGAATATAAAAACGAAACTACCTCTAAAAAAGAATATTCCTAAAAAAAAAAAGTTCCTAAAGCAATCATCTAGTGGGAAAAAAAAAAGTTTTCCAATTTATTATGACACATAATAAACAAATAATTTAAGATATCATCACAGCTTACTATTCAGAACGTACTATTTTTAAAAACATTGAATGGGAATATAACTAATTATTATTTTTTAGACTATTCTTTTGTTGTACATAATGAACCATTATAACTTATAAGACCAAGATATGTTAGTTTATGTTTTATGAATTATTTATATAGAAATATTCCTAAGCAGGCCCCTCTACATGTTATTAAACAAATTTAAGTATAGAAATTTCAGGCATAAAAATAAATAATTAACTCATTTCGTTAAATATAGCTCTTCAGTTATTATCTCGAATACAAACTAAATTAAAATGGCACTTTACCAAAAACATTTTTAATTTTCTACTTAACACTCCGACCTCTATTGTTCTTTGAAGAAAATCTAATGATATTGAAATACCACTTATGATATTTTTCTGCAAGTGTTTACGTTACAAACATCCTACTACGTGGAAATAACATTATTCGAAAAATCCTTCAAGTCGTTTATAAATAAAAGTTAAAAATATTTGGTGAACGCATTGTGTGATTTGCCAAAAGGTAGCTCACACAATTGCAAACGTATTTTCTATGGTCAATTGGAATCCTCCTCATGAAGAATGCTACCCTTCGAAAGACTTATGTAGAAAACCTTATGCCTAAAGAATGAAATAAATATTAATAATCAGTAACATTTTCTTCAAAAATAAAATGTCTAAAATATAGAATAATATTTTATTATTCCATACGGCTCTGAAGATTTGCGGAAGAACGAAGTTGACATTACTGAAGAATTAGAGTTAACCTGATAATATGAAAATCATCACAAATACAAATAATATGAAAATTATGTTTCGATTCGTTTTGATTGATGATGATGATGACGTTTAAGCAAAATTGAATATTTTAGTGGATTAATTAGCATGTCAATACAAACAGTAGATATCTCAAATCACTGTAAATCACATATGTTAGTTTGACGTTTCAACAACTCATTCGGAATCCATCATTCATTGTGTCTTGAAACAATTCTAAAGAACAATCCAATCTTGTTAAGGGTTAAGTGGGGTGAAGTCACCACATTTATATATTTGAGAGCAGAGTGGATTGCCAATTGATTTTTTTTTTCACTGGAGTGCTTATAACTTTCAATTATATAATTGATAAGTTAATCAAAAGCTATCTGTTTATTATCAAATAACATTTATTGTTTACCTAATACAACTAATTGAATTTTACAAATATTACATTTTTGTATAAACAATTTAAAATGATTTTTTTATATTTTAACACCTTATCAACCTTAAGTAACTGCAATTTAATGTATAAAGTAATAGTTTAAAAAAATAAATCTATTGGCGATTCTTATTATCTTTCGAGACTAATAGTTTTTGGAAGAAATTTTTGGTCTCGTGGGAGATAAAGGCCAGAAGATTTCGGGGTTCTATAAATAAGAAGATACTAAAAAAATTTTAAATTGGTTATATAGAAATATAGATATTTCTAGACTTTTAATATGATATATCTGATAAAATAAAATCTCAAAACGTTTATGAATAACTTTAGAATAAACCCTCAGTTCATTGTCTTTTTTTGTCTGAATCCATCATCTTTTACTTGGTTTCTAAAGGTCTTGGTGATATTGACCCTGAATGAATACTTTCTTGGGCTCAAAAATCTTTATTTATTTCATTTACCCTTCAGGGTGCTTTATAACTTTTCTATTTCTAAACTTAAATTCTCCATTATCATAAGAGATTAAATTTAATTGAGGCAGAGATTGATACCCTATTTATCAAAATGGACTTAATTCTTTAAGAATCTCTATCCACCACAATTCATATTCATGTTCTTCCATCTATCCAGCAATATTTAAAAATATGTTATGAAATTTATATATTTACATATATATTTATGAAATTTATGTAAAATTTCATAATATATTTTTTATTAGTGGAAGAACATGAATATAACCAGTAAGTGAATGGTGGTGGATAGAGCACCATCGTGTTTTATATATCGTTTTATTTCACACGTTTTATTTTGTTGATTTAAATTGTTTTACTATTTATATGTTTTTAATCATTACTTACATATTTTATTGTGTTAATTTCAAGTACTCATCATTTACATTTTCTTCCATCATGTCTAAAATTCTTTGAATTCACTAGCACTGTGATTTTTTTTCTTATTATTTGTTTTGCATAATTCTTACCTCTATAATATTATATTTTATCATCTATTACTATCAACTACTATCTACTTAATTTATTGTTATGTATATTTCTATTTTTGTTTAGTTATTATTATTACCTTATCCTTTTTATTTTTCTCTCAATTAAGGTTTTTATCCCGTTTTGTTTTTTATCACTGATTGAGGCCTGAAATTCATGTCGAAATGTTGTTACAAATAAATATGTTTCACTTATTTGTGTGAGTTTACTGTCCGCTCCTTCTGCCATCTTCTCCTCAGATTCATTTCTTTGTATAAATCTTAATGTGGAAAAGACCTTATTCGTTCATTGCAATATCCTGTTATTATACCAAGTTATTCAAATTAATAGATTCTTGTTGCCATTGTGTTCCTATTGTTCTCTAGACAACAAATCCTCCTTAGTGTTGAGACGGGTTACAGATGTTAATTTCGTTAATGCTGCCCATCGATTGACGTCTAGAAAGAGACAAGATGCTAAGACCCCCCTCGGTCCAAATCTGATTAGGATATTGTACACTATCAGTCAGTCGCTAAGCTGCTCCTAGGCCTTCGTAATTACAACTGCCTTCCTTATCTCCTTCCAGGATGGTCCTTTGAACAATCCATTTACATTCTCTGTTCTTGCTGAAACATTACTACTTACTTTAATTTACAATTTAAACAATAAGAGAAATAATATACGTCAATGATTGGAAGCAATGGGCCTCAAAGCTTTTATTTCGGGTGGGCGAATCGGTTTTAAAAAGTTTAGCGAGCCGAGGGTTTTTTCATTAATTATTTTCTGTAGGATATTATTGGATTATATCGTTATATAAGTATTATATATTTTTAATGAAAAGTTATTCTTTCAATCTTAATGCTTGGCGTCTGTTTGGAAGGTTCCGATACGTTTACGGCGACGCGAATTTGCGTTAGTTCTTGTAACATGTGTTATTAAATGGAACATCGCCACAGATTTCGATCCACGATACACACACATTTCATTTTCCTTCAATGGACATGGACATGTAAAATATAAACAATTATATATATGAAGATGGTCAGGGTTGCGGTCAAAAAAAGAATAAATAGTTTATAACTATTTTAATGTCCGACGTTTCGCCCCAATTTGCAGGGCTTCATCAGGGCTATAAAGATAAAAAAAACTGAGAATATTGCAACAATAAAGTAATTTAAGCTAGGATAAATATTATGTAAAAATAAAGTGATAAGAAATTACATATAAATAAAAGGAAGGAAGACATAAAATAGTATCAATATAAAATAAACTTGAATATACAATGATAAGAATAAATAATAAGTAACAATGGCAAGAGTAAAAAAAATTTTAAAATACGTAAAATAAAAAAAGTACAGGAGACGTTGTCTTCCTTCCTTTTATTTATATGTAATTTCTTATCACTTTATTTTTACATAATATTTATCCTAGCTTAAATTACCTTATTGTAGTAATATTCTCAGGTTTTTTAAAAATATTTTTAGCCCTGATGAAGCCCTGCAAAGTGGGGCGAAACGTCGGACATAAAAATAGTTATAAACTATTTGTTCTTTTTTTGACCGCAACCCTGACCATCTTCTTACATTTAAATTTTTACAGTTAACTATGTATTCATATATATAGATATTTATATTGGTTAACGATAAGCATATCGTCATAGAAATTTTAATATTCCAAAATACGGATTATTTTTTAAATAATTTAAAACAAAACATTATATATTTAACATATTTTAAAATATTTTTTAGTAATCAATATCTTTTATTTATTAATTGATTTTAAAAATTTTTCTGAAATGACCTATCGAACTGACAACTGAACTATTATCATTGAACTCGTTTAATCAGTTAAAAATTCTAAAATTCTAAAATTCTGAAGAGCACGATTATAATAAAGATGTAAACTGCTATGTAGCAAAATGTAAAATGTAAAAAAGATGTAAAATGTGCTCCTTTACTATAATATGTATTACAATTCCGGTTAAAATTTGGAAAGGTGAAGTTTAAATTTTAAATTAATACATTTGAAAAATTTAGAAGGAAATAGATTATTGTATCATACGGCGAAATTCTTTTATATAAAAATAAACTCAAATAAGGGGTGTCAATCCTTAATGTTTTCTGACCAAATCTCCTCCTTGCACAACCGTTGGTCTAGTAACAGTACTTCTTTACAAAGTACTGAACCTCTGACCCTTCATGGGTTGTAGTGGTACAGATTTGAATTTGAATCCTTATTGTAACCTACTATATCCTTACTGCATATTTATCATTGTGAAAAATCGCTCACAAATAGAGTTTCCTCAACTTAACATGCTTGTATATTAGTTCCATGTACAATGGCGATAAAGATGAAAAAGAAAATGAAATGAAAAATTTAAGTAGCCAAAAAAAAAATTATTTCCCATAAATAAGTACGTATGAACAGCTTTATAATTGTTGCATCTTTTTTGGTAGGATTCATCTTTAAATTATTAATTATCAATCAAAATAATCGAAGAAATGTCTTTTTTAGAGCCTCATTAAACCCATGACAGTAAAAAATTAAACAATATAAGAATTACTGGAAGATTATTGATTGACCGTGTTTATAGATGAATGGAATATGGTCCGGGTGCGGTAAAAAAAATTCTCAGTCAAATTTATGTAAATGGACTCTGAGATGAGACGTTTGGTATGGTTGGGGACAGTGTCAAGGATTGTCGAAATTAAAAGTATGATTCAGGTTTAATGCGTGTTCTGATAATTTAGATGCAAGTGGATTACAGGAGTTGATGGAAGTTCTTGTTTTTCTAAATTCTCACATTTTTTTTTTTTTTTTTTTAATTTTTATATTCACTATCCTTCCTGTTTCATTTATATTCATGTATCTATCTTTTAATTTATATTCATGTGTTATCTTCTTAACTGTACTTATATTATTTACTTTATTATTAATTTTCTATTATATTTTACACTTTTCTGTATACCGCTCATTTGGTATATTTTGTTTCTTAATTACTTACACACATTGTATCCCATTATTTTATACTTTACTTTTTCTTTGTTTTTCTATCTGTTTTTATTTTTTTAAATTTATTTATTTTTATTTATTTTATTTTATTAATATTTCTTCTCCCCCTATTATGTATATTACCATTTATTGTTCACCTAATTTAAATACTTTTTTACTATGATACTTTAATTTATATATATATATTTAAATACTTTACTTTACAAATTATTTTCGTTATTGTGGCATAACTGCCATCCCCACTTCTCCCAATACCAACCGTCACTTTGTTTTTGACTGCCTTCTAAACAGGTATTCTGACTCATCATTTGATTTGTATTTTTTTCTTTTTTCATCTCTTTATTTGTACATTCTTTAATATTTCTTCTCTTATCTATCTGTTACTATTACCCTTATCATTTACTATTTACAACCTTTAATTTTTCTCATTATATCTTACTTTTTTACATTTTATATCCCTGTTATTTTACACTTACGTTTTTTCTTTTTCTTCTTTTTGTAACTATAGTGTTTGTATCTTTTTTAGCCCTGACGAAGCCCTGCAACTACTATTTGAGTTTTTTTTTACCGCACCCGGACCATATTCCATTCAAATATAAGAATTAATTTTTTTAATTATTAATTTTACTTTCGAACAATTTTATTTTTTATATTTCAATAATGTTTCATTTCGTGAAAATGAAGGAAAAAACAGCTAACATATTAGTTTGTAAGAAATTGTTTTAAAATTAATATATGACTATCGAGTTTAAAGTAAATTAATTAATTTGTAGACAAAAACTCCAAGAAGAATAAATGTCGAGGAATACTTCCATGTAGACGTATTTATAAAGGAAACGAATTTTAATAGGATAATAGTGGTGAAAAACGGAGGATGAAAAGTTTGAAATAGCCAGTTTTAATAATAGAAGGCCAAAACCTCACGAAAATATTTATATGTAACAAAAAGATGTTTATTCTTGGATAATTTTATTTTTTAATGATGTGAGTTTAATTAGGTACGTTAAAAAAAGGAAATTTTCAATCATTTTGATTGGTAATTAATAATTTAAATATAAGTATTTCTCCATTTCTAGTTTTGTACTTTATAAGTCCTACAATGTCGCTAATAATCGTCTCCATTTTTTTTTTCTTAAACAAAATATATTTTTTCTCCATTCTGTTGTGTATTGTCAATTGTTTCCTTTCATGAAGGGACATTCATTAACGGAGGCAGATTGGCACATATGTTCTATTCTCCATAAATATGTCAAACTATATTTTAGTTAGTCATTAGTCACTGTTGATACCATTAATTTGGAACCTAAAAATTGCTATTTTATTACTTTTAGAAGTGGAATGAGGTGTTATAGTATATTAGTATTTGAGTGTTTGTACGGAGCTACTGCCATGATTTGGGATCCCAGGATTCTCCAGCATCTACAGAAAGAGATCATTGCCATCTCTTATGCAAGGAAAGTTGAAACATTATCAGAATGATACAGTAACTGATGACGCTGGTTTACAAACAATGGGAAAAAAAAAATTCTTAGATGACTATGGCCTAATTCATATTGATACTCACGAAACAAGGGTCAATATTCAACAAGGTAATAAAAGTTTATCGAAGTCTTCATTCACATCATTATGCAACGATTTAGCGCAGAAATGATAGGTACACTTGAATAATTGATAACGATTTGTAAGTACTCGAATGCTTCTGCGCAGTTATACAATTACATAATCTGTTTTAAATATTTAAATTGATTGTGTTTCAAGATCTCGAAAATGCAAAGTTCAATTAAAAACTGTTAAATACTAAATTGCTACATTAGGCTTAAGATAAATCCCTTTGCAAATAATTTCATCATGAGTTTATATAGATAAGTTTATCTAACTAAATATTTAAATTTAGACTTAAACAATAAACTAAATATAACTAGACTCTGCACAAATACACTGCACATAAAAAAAAAATCAAATAGTGTGCATAAAATAATCAGAACTCATATTTCATATCTCTATGTCATATTTGATATTAGGATCGTAAATTATGACGTTAAGTTGGACTTCATACTTAAACGGCTAAAATTAAAAGAGAGTGGTACAGATATAAGTAATAAAAATTACAAGGTAATTGAAAAAGACATATTTTTGTAATAAAATACAGTGTACCATGTCAAATGATGCTAACAATATTATTATTAAATAAATACATGAGAAAAATCAAGTATTAAATATAGTTAACAATATTTTAAAAATTGTATTTGAATGAGTCATTTACGGAATGCCTCATTTTCATTTTTCTCTAAGCTTTATATCCAGTAAATCTGATTTTGGCATAATCTCTTTATGAAAACCACACAAAGTATAAGAATACTAAATACATACATTATAATCCAAATTCATGAATAATATATAAATATATTTCAGCAGTTTTATTTGATATAATGAAAGTTTACCAAATATAATAAAAATTTTCCATATAGTCTCAACATGTTTATTTTCTTGTAACTCCAACGTTTCAGCCATTTCGGCTATTCTCATTTATAATATCACAGCTAACAATTCTTATTTTTATCCACTATTTTATATATTCTAATTCCATTTTATTTAATCTATATATTACATAATACCTTATAAATTAAAAATTACAACACTCAATACATGGAAAATAGCCTGTAACCTTTTAATGACGTTGTTTGCTGTGATAATATAAAAAAGATATCCTTGAGAATGGGCGGAATGGCCGAAACGTAAGAGTTATAAGAGAATAAACATGTTGAGACAATATTTTTACATATATTTTTATTGTAATTAATAACCAAACCAATCTCAAACAAGAAATTATATTACATATAAATGAAAGTTTGCATTTTAGGAATGAGGTGTTTTTCAAATGACAAATTCATTTTAGTACAGAATTCGTTTCAAACTTTTTATTTATCTCATACATGTATTTAATCATATTAATTTTAACAACATTTAACCATTTTAATATTAGTTATTATTCTCTATTATACACTTTTTCAATACTTTTATTCACTTTCTATTATTTCAACTGTATTAATCCATTATCTTGTGTTTTTTATTACTTATATCTATATCACAAAAGTTATCGGTGATTGCATATCTCTTACTTATTTAATTTTGTATTTTTTTTTTTACTTTTGTTTGCACTAATCTAGGTAATTTCCTTTTTTCAGTGTTTGTCCAGAGATGCTCCATATTATTTACTTAAAACGTTGTTATGAGCAATAAAAGAAAACAAATACCCCTAATATCCAGAACATTTGACCGACCATCCACTACCAATAAATAATATAATAATAATATGTTTTTTTTTTATGAAAATGTTATTATATTTAAAAGCATTTTTAATACAAATGTAACATAATAATAGTTCAAATTTGATAATTTGAATCTATAATGGATTTTAGTCCTGAAATTCATGAGATGAATCTAGCCATGGCATAAGACAGAGCATAGAAACTCAGATCAACCCTGCATGGTAACGATGAAAATTACTAATAATATCGAATAAATTATAATAGTAACCACAACTTCTTTTATAAACAATTACTATTTTTCATTTAAATGTGTTCCTAAATCGATCGTTTAACAGGTCACATTGTGAGAAATTTAATCAATTTACTTGGAATTCTTATACTCCCACTCATCAAAGCTATGTTAGTTTTTTTACAACATTCCATTGATATGTGAGTACAATGGCTAACTACATTCCTACAGTCTTGCAAAATTGATTTTGAAAAAAGTATAATTGATATATTGAATTATACAATAAGATGTGGAATCCGTTTCCTTGCATCAACTACATAGGATATTATTTGGTTTATCCATTCTAAAATATTAAACTCCAAATAATTTATTAATATATTAAAAATCTACTTATTAAAATAAAATTACACAATTTGAAAAAAAAATTTTTATCATTAAATGTCTCAAACCTTCAAATTTCGACTTAGTATATTTATTTTATAAATCAACGATATTATCCCAAAAAAATATTATTCTGGTTCATTAATTATCAATTATTAAAAATTATTATATTGCCCTCATACAATAATGATCAATCAACAGTCGTGTCAGATCTTAGGTAGCCGAGATAATGTTACTCATGTTTTATAATTTTCATTTTCTTTTCCCTGACTACATTCGATATTCTCACGTCTTTGACCCGTGACTACATTGAGCTCACATACAGTCAGGTACTTCATTAAACCTGGAATTCCTATATTAAACTGACCATGGAATTGTTGGAATCCACGCACGCATATTACTTAGAGTAATTATTATCCGAGGTCAAAACTCATTCGGAATATGATGTTCCTTTCTTTCTTCATTTCTTAATTCATAGGCAAGTGATAACAGTGAGAAAATTGAATTGAAAATTAATTTTATTTTGTAATGTGACAATTAAAAAAAATAAATCTTTTAATAGAAAATTTATTGGTATTATTCTAAGTTATTCATTCATTTCGCCTTTATTCCAGGAAGTCGTAAGGTATCGTCTTTAATTGTATTAAAATAGTTTTTATTCCGAAAGAGTTGGAACAAAGTTGTGATATTTATCTTGCAGCTATTCTTTTAGTGTTTTAAAAGTTAAATTTTTAGCCGAATTTTCTGAAAATGAGACCGTGGATTCCCGTACACTCTACTAAACCTGCCTTGTTTGTGGTCCTTAATCTTCTGATCTTTGGTTTATTGTAAAATTGTATATGATTCTCAAAATCTTTCAATAAAATAGTATTTTCACAACTATTAAAAATAATATTAAATGAAAAATAAATAAATTGTATTTAATGTTTTGTGTTTTTTTAGCGTTTTAAAAAACAACATCGATCTTTTTCATTAAATTTTCGAACTTTTTTTTTTTAATAATTTCACTCTTCAATCGTACGCTCTGTTTCATTCTGACAGCCTTGATGAAGCCCTACAAAATGGGGCAAAGCGTTGGTTAACAATAAATAGTTTTCTTTTACTATTTTGACACCCTTATTGACCGCCACCCAGACTATCTTTCTACAAGTTACTCAAATACCTTTTTAGTAGTTCTGTTCTTCCATTATGACGGCCTTCAATTGCATAATCAATTTATTTCGAAGCTGTTTATTCCCCAAGTGTTTATAATTAAGTATAGAAAGTAGTGCTAATTATAATCCTCTTTAAAAAACAACTAAATATATAGATACCAAAACATTTTAAATTTGTATATTTTCCTGTCATGTATAGTCTCTAGATTCTGAGTTAAATAATTTATAAATCTACATTAAATTACTCGAAACTGATTTTGTCTTTGTCTGTACTTAAAAAGAAAATTATCTTCAATTTGTTTTAAAAACATATATAGGAAATACTGTATGATGATAATATATGGTTTATAATCCATGTAAATATTAATCATTATCAAAGTTTCAATGATAATCAAAATAATGATGACTTTATTTTGAAATGTATTAATTATATATGATGATAATCAATTTTTTTTTTCAACGAACCACATAAATAATAATTTAAATCTACATTATTAAAGCTTTCAATAATAAGGACCCGTGTTTGTTTTGCAACGTACATAGGTCAAGTTATCTATTGTGTATTTTTCATCATCAAGTCAACTAATATGATAAGCAATAATAATATTAACAACCTTCAATAATGCCAAAATATTGCTCGAAGGCAGTTGTGAAATCAAAGGCTTGAATGAAATAAATCGTAAGATAAGACCTAAATTGTAAGATAAGAGTGCTTGATTTCGATTAATAAGTGATTGGATTTTAAAATTTTATTATTTATGTATGTTGTAATACAGGCCATAACAGAGTTAAGTTATGAAATGTGCAATTTTATTGCTGAGAAAAATTGTCTTAATTTATTTATTAATCTGAGAAAAAATATTAAAAAACATATAAATATACATGATATCCAAAAAAAATTATTAATCACTGTTTATAAATTGATCTTATAATGAGCAGATTACACATCTTTGCTTCACGTATGAATAAAAAAAACAACTCACAAACGTAATAATAAATTGCTTTTGCATTTAAAAATAGTTTTAGTATAAATTCAATAGCTTAAAGAGAACTTCGTAAGTTATTAAATCGAATAAACTTCACGTATAAGTAGCAGTTACTTTCGAGAAGTAATAATCAGGTTGGAGTTCATCAATATAGTAACGGTAACTTGAGTAAATCAAAACCGTTACCATGCGTTCCAATCACACTGGTGAACGAATGACTACTACTGAGTGGACTGCAGCAATGAGGAGGATCTATTACTAAAAATTTAGGTAACTAAAAAAAAGTTTAATAAATATAATTGTTATTTTTTAGAACTAATTATAAATTATAAGAAATCGCACTGGGTTAACTAGAACCCACCCCACCTTGTGAAAGAGGAACAGAAAGGTTAAAAGATTAGAGTTACTGGCTTATTGCACTGAAATTAAAAATAACACCTACAATTTAAATAATAAATAAATATACTGATCTGAATCCTTAAAAATTCTTTAATTGATAATTAAAAAAAAAACATAATATATGTAGTTATACAAAAAATTACAATATTGTGACGGAAAACCTTCATCCTTCAGCTCGATATCCACAACATCGACACCTTTTGCTAATTAAGGCTTTTCTGTGGTTCCAAACTTTTTTCACTGCGGCACCCTTGTTATAAAACATTTCACGGCATCCTTGTTAGTTGCACTCAAATTTTTGTGGCACTCTTGTCAGTCTAGAAAAATATTGAACTAAAAATAAGAAAAAATTCACTACAACCCTAGTCAGGCTAAAACAAATGCGGTACAGTTGTTATTTAAATGGTTAAATTTAATATAAAATAATAGAAAAAACAGTGGAAATTAAATGCCCTCACATTTATTTGAAACTGATATAAAAAGTACTTTATATGATACTTTTAATTGATAATCATTAATAATAGATACCCTCGAAAATAAAAAATACCACTATAATCTATGAAAGGTTTTGAACTCAGTACTACTAATAACTCGAACATTTCTAAACTATGTATTTATTCTTAAGCATCCACTACCTGAGCAAACGACTAACTTGGAATACTCTCACAAGACTGAAAAGAGTGGATATCGACGTGCAGGATTTCGACCATAACACCATTTACTGTAAAACGGTGTAATCTTCCAATTTATTAAAAAAAGACTGATGTACATGACAATTATAAGGCCTATCTGGATATATGGAGTTGAGCTTTGGGACTCCACAAAACCTTCGAATTCCTCTCGTATCCAATCCAATCCCAAATCCTTTGTAAAATCCTCAATGCTCTTTACTTTGTCACAAATAAAATCATCCATAAAGACTTTATGTTCCATATGTAACCGATTATACATTGGCTAACTATTGGTTTATTGTATAATAACAATAATATTAAAATATAAAATACATTCAGTATAGTGAAAATGTAACGTTTTTTGTCTTCTTTTGAATTTTGGGTAGTTTCAAAATTTCCTCGAATATATATAACATATGGATCTAATTTTTGTGAACAAAGTATGTATCAAGTTACTAACGCACCAAAACCTAAATTATAAAAAATTTAGTTTAAACCTTTAATTTAGGGAATCTCCATCTACCTAACACTTTCTACGCCCAGGATTGATATGAAACGATTATGAAAACTGAAACGAGGAAGATGTAGCCGTGTACATTGGCTTTATGAATGGTACAGAGGAAGCAGAAGTCAGGCTCCTGTTGATTGAACAGTCTCATCAAGTTGAAAAACGACAATGGAATTAAAATGCTTTCCCTAATATCTCCATTACATTTGCAGTATTGCGAGGACCTAAATGAATTAGTGGATCCTCTAAAAAATGACTCCTGACAAGAATACAAATGCTCCAGCGTACGGTCGACGTAGCAGCGATCCGTAGCATTTTAATTCAAGCGGAGGAAGATACGTCATAGGTATTGGATCATTTGAGCGACGAAGCTGTATGCAGATTAGGATCGCTCTGAGAAATGAGTGGCATTAGGTGGTGGATGTCCGGCCCCACCAGTCCGCTTTGTCTAGTCGGCTCTAATCCAATTCCGGCCACCCTCTCACTTATCTTTTTATCACTCACTCTCCCTCTTCATCACTCTTTACTCGTATCCCTTTCTCCCATATTTCACAGTAGAATTATTGACGTTGGTTTATTTTTTTTTCTTTCTGTCTACCTCATTCTACTTTTTTTTAGCTCCTCAATTACATTAGGTTGAGATGGTTTTTATTTGTGAAATAAAACCAATTAGTTTCAATTCGTAAATTATAAATTAATTACGGCTTTTTCTTATTTGCAGATATTTGTACGCTTGGTTAATAAGTATTGAAAACAGCCAACTTAAGAAAAATTATTTGCTCAACAATGTATTGTAACATGGTCTTTTAAATTGTGTACTAATGGCCAGTTCAGAAACAAAATTAGTACGAAATTATTTGAAATAAGAATCTCTGAAATAATATCTCTTGGCGTGTTGACATAATTCAATGCTCAAGTAATTAATATAATATCAGGGTAAAGAATTTAAATTACTGAGAAATGAACACAATGAACTTTATAAATAATAAAAAATTATATAATAAAAAAGTATTTTGTAAAATAAAATTATAAATAATGAGGTATAGATAGTTGACCGTAGATTAATGACTATTTGTCGGGGAGTGCAGGGTCCACCACCATCTAATTCCACGATTATCAATCAATTTTTTTTTACTATTCAATTATCAGTTGTCAATTTTTTATCATTTATGATTCAATTCAATATTTTGTATAATTCCAAATTTGTTTATATACTATTCATTTTCAATTTTATGTTTCTCTAAATGTTGTTGTTATCTCTTCTGTTCTATAGATGAAGACCCGAAACTCAGGTCGAAACGTCGGCATAAAATAAATAAATATGGTTTTGTTTATTTATGTTGTTCTTTGCTGACCGCACCCTCCGACAAACTTCTCTAATCATTAAAAATTATATACATATGGTTTACCAATATTTTTAAATTTTCAAATATATTTTATAAATCGATATTTTTGGTTTATTATTATTTATCAATTGATTTTGGTAATTTATCTGAAATATTCTATTGAACTGTTATCATTTAACTGTTTTAATTATTATTTTTAAGATCTGTATTGCAGGATTATAATAAAAATGTAAACTGCTAAGATTTGCTGTTTTGTATATTTATATAATATGTTCCTGGGCTTCCTACACAATTTGAACAGAATAAGTTATTTAATCCTTATTAAAATGCATAAACGATAATATCGAGAATAATGTTCCGTACAATATATTATTAAAAAACAAATATTGATATATTGATGGGCGATAAGACAAAACATTAATATTTCAACGATAAAATACACTTGTTGGTTACAAAGACACTTGGTTCTCAATGAATGCTGTTCAGCATCACTGTCTGAATCAGAATCTAAACTTCGATCTGATAAAAATATTTTTCTTCGCGAATTTGTAAAGTAAACACAGTAAAAAAGTATTTAAATTAGGTGAACAATAAATGGTAATATACATAATAGGGGGAGAAGAAATATTAATTTAAAAAAAAAAAAGTAATGTATAAAATAATGGGATACAATGTGTGTGAGTGATTAAGAAACAAAATTTACCAAATGAGCGGGGATACAGAAAAGTGTAAAATATAATAGATAATTGATAATAAAGTAATTAATATAAGTACACTTAAGAAGATAACACATGAATATAAATTAAAAGATAGATACATGAATATAAATGAAACAGGAAGGATAGTGAATATAAAAATAATTTAAAAAAAATGGAGAATTTAGAAAAACAAGAATAAAAGATATGACAAGAAAATGGGCTTCTGAAATGCAGAAAAAAGTGAGAAAAAAAAAAAAGAAAGAAAAAAAAGGTATTATGAGGATTTTATTATGTTCAATTAATCTTGTTGTTTGTATTTAGTAAAATTTCACTGGCTTGTACAATTCTACCAAATAATTTTTTATTTTTTAACTCATGTAATATCACTAAAAGTCGTCCCTATCTTGAAACAAAAAATATTAGTGCTATTACTTATGAACTAATACTATTGGCTTTCATTATGAAACCGGCCTCTGGTTGATAGTTTCAAAGTCTGTACTGGTATCTTTATTTCGGCCTTTATAATTCTCAATTAAATTAAATTATATGTTCCAAACTTTTATCGTTAGATTACTACTTTTCGAAATATGAAATTAAGTGTATCATAAAGTTCATTAAGAAGCAGCTATTGCACCATCTATTGATTTTCATGTGTTATTTTATTACATTTTAGAAAGAGGTGCAAAGTCTCCCTACTTATTTATAAAGCTTACTTCACTTTTTGAAAAAATAAAATAAAATAAAAAGAATCAGATAGATTGATATTAACATTGTGTAAACTAACGACTTTTGCCATCGTTAATAGTCTGAGATAAAAATTTCAAACTTCTTTAAGTAGAACGAAAATGCAAACGTCATTCAAAAAATAATAATTATACTATAGTTCCATTAAAACATTGTTTCTACAAAATGTTATATTACATTACATTTTTTGAAGCACAAACGGTGTAGTTATTATTATTATTATTAAATAATTCGTTTAATAATAAATGTGCTTGGCTATTTTATTTAATTTGTTTGAGCTAATATGTATATTATTTCCTGATATTATGCCTTATTATAAAAGCATGTATATATTTAAAAATTACTATTCAATTTTTACCATTGGTTATTCTTTATGTTATTCATACTTTATCCCCTTTCTGTCGGTAGTATATTTCCAATCTGTCTCTCATCTATTTTGAAATTGATTAATGCTTCTGTTTTCAATTTTTCAGTGTCACTTGGGCATGTACGTCCTGAATTAACATCATTAAGCGCACAGTAAGCCGACACCTATCGTTGGGAAGATACAATACCCGGGATGGTTATTACTGACCCACAATCCCCCAGTTCAGAGACAACCCCTCCCCTGAGAAGAGGAGCAGGAAGGGCCCCAATCCCGGTGGGACAGATTTATTTTGAATGACAATGCCTTGAAGCCTCCCGCGGTGATCAAACCCGCCACGGCAGTGCCTTCTTTATTTTTATTTTTTCTCTTTCTCCCTGGAAGCCTCCTTTATCCGTCGCCGCCACAAAGGGGATCTCCTATCCGTCATCCTTTTGTGAAAAGAGATGAAAATGCTTTCCTAAAGTAAATTGCTCCCTACCCATCTTCCTATGAGATATCAGCAATTTTGTATATCGATTGTTCTCTCTCCTCTCCTTCCGGCTCGTGTTTCCAAAAAGACCGGAAGGAAGAGATTCTTTTTATACTGTTACTCATGGAAGCTTTACTTCAAATGCGGTTTAAATTACTGCTTCCTATAAAATTAGTTAAAATTGTTGAGTCTGGCAACCAAAGTTTCGGGAAATAAAAATTGTCGGCTGTCATAACTTTACAAAAATACATTTTTCATTTAGAGCTCTATATCCGTAAAACTACTTACAGCATTAAAAAACGTAATTATCACTAATATTTTTTGTTTCAAGATAGGGACGACTATTAGTGATATTACATGAGATAAAAAATAAAAAAATATTTGGTTGAATTATACAAGCCAGTGACATTGTACCAAATACAAACAACAAGATTAATAATTGTGAGAGATAGTTGACCGTGGATGATAAATGAGGAGAAGATGGTTGGGGGTGCGGTCAATGAAAAACACAAATAAGTATGATTAACTTATTTTAATGTGCCAACGTTTCGGCTAGAGTTTCTAGCCTTCTTCAGGGGTAAAAGCAAAACAAGATAACAACCACAGTAAGTATAGAAAAATAAAAAAATATAAAAAGAA
>NW_027109405.1:276185-279355 GCF_000696795.3 Halyomorpha halys
CAATGACTAAGTGTTTTTTATAAAGAAAACGTTACGGGTGGGTGAAAATAAAAAGTAGAAAAATTAAAGAAGAAGAAAGAGTGTAAGAGGGTGATGACAAAAGGTGATAGGAAGAGTTATAAATATATATGAACCAACGAATTATCGAATAACGAAGTACCGGAAGATGAAGAGGAAACGTAATATAGGTGGGGGACGACAAATGTGTAAGAAAAGGTTTTAAAGATGAAATAATACGTTCAAAAGTGGGCGGAAAAAAAATGTGAATTTATTAAGAAAAAAAAAATAAATAAAAAATAAATATAAAAATAAAAAAAGGTGAAAATTACTTTTTTAATAAATTAACTATTTGTGAATATGATAATAATAAGATTAATAGTATTACTTTGTACTTTATTGTGAAACAGGGCCCTGAAGTTTAAATTTCCCTCTTTTCCTTTCATGTCTTTTAGAATAACTGATGTGTCACTCAGTAAGGAGCACGAAACTTATAATGTCAGGGGAGCAATGTCATCCTAAACCTGAGAGCATATTGATGCGCATTTAACGTTACAATACAAAAATGTCACGACCGACACTACACTATGTAGCGTTTCGCAGCGTATATTAAAACGAAATGTTTCCCAGAATTTCATACACTGGTCTATTTTATTTTATTATAATTTATTTTATTATAGGATCTGCTGAATGAAATATGTTCTAATTCAATGGTCCATGCATATTTACTAATTCAAATCTCAAAAATAAAAATAATAAAGAAATTTTTGAGGGAATTATTAATTATTGAAATGATAAATTTAATATTTCTATTAAAAACATTTTTTTCAAATTCTCATGTTCTTTCGTGCTCATCTGCATTCTGTAAGGTACGTCTCTTATATTTCCATTATTTTCCTTTATTCTTGACATTACTCATACTCACTTTTTCCATCTTTATGTGTATACTGTCCTTTTTATATTTAATTCGCTATAATTTCTGTTCTCATTAATTGTCTAGAACTTTTTTCTATTCTTATTTAATTTTACGTTTCATCATTTTTATTTTCTTTAGTTACATGATTAATTTTTATAGATATTATCATAACTAGCCAGACCTTTGTTAAATTTTATTTTGTCATATATTTTCTTACTTTTTTCCTCATTTAAGTGTTTGTATATTTTTTTAGCCCTGTGAAGCCCTGTAAGTGGGGCGAAACGTTGGCTCAAATTAAATAGTTTTTGACATGCTTTTATTATTACACACGGTCAATAATCGATCTTCCAGTAGAATACAATTAATAATATATTAACTGAAATAATAAAAATATTGTTTTTATATATCCTTAACAACTTCTGTTTTAAAAAAACAGAAACTGAAAACAATTTAAACAATTGCATCACCATTTTTTAAAAATTTATTTATTGCTAAAAAAAAGGATAAAGAAAATGAAGTCACATTTACACTCTTACATAACAATATTTTCACAATCGACCCGAGGATCCCTGAGCCCACTCTATCCCCCGTGTGAGGGGTAGGGCAGAGCTCATAAGATCTCAGCGATTTCCTGTGACTATTTCATATAGTGATTATTTCATTTTATTTATTAATTTTTTCATACATAGTTTGATATGTTCATTTTCTTTATCCTTTTGTTTGTATATATTTTAAGAGAGATTTTATTTATTTTTATGTGTTTTTTTTTCATTTATTTGTATTCTTATTTTATTTTATTTTAGTAAGAATGTGATCATCCATCACTATTAACAATTGCCCGCAACGGTGTGGCAGCTTGTAATATCTAGCAATAAATAAAGTTAAAAAAAAAATAGTGATGCAATTGTTTAAATTGTTTTCAGTTTCTGGTTTTTTTTTAAAACAGGAGTTGTTAAGGATATATAAAAGCAATATTTTTATTATTTCAGTTAATATATATTCATATTAATTGTATTCTACTGGAAGATCGATGATTGACCGTGTGTAATAATAAAAGCATGTCAAAAACTATTTAATTTGAGCCAATTATGATAATATCTATAAAAATTAATCATGTAACTAGAGAAAATAAAAATGATAGAAAAAAGTTCTAGACAATTAATGAGAACAGAAATTATAGCGAATTAAATATAAAAAGGACAGTATACACATAAAGATGGAAAAAGTGAGTATGAGTAATGTCAAGAATAAAGGAAAATAATGGAAATATAAGAGACGTACCTTACAGAATGCAGATGAGCACGAAAATGAAATGTACGAAAGAACATGGGAATATAAAAAAAATGTTTTTAATAGAAAAATTAAATTTATCATTTCAATAATTTATAATTCCCTCGAAAATTTCTTTATTATTTTTATTTTTGAGATTTGTACTATTAAATATCCGTGGACCATTGAATTGGAACATATTTCATTTGGTTTATTGTTATTACTATAAAATCTCATCGGATTGTGCATATTCAGTTACTTATATCTCTTGGAATGAGAGCTGTTGATATTCAAACGACATCAAAACCAACAGGGTTGGTGAATTTTACTGCCGGGACATTAAACGACGAAAATGAACCGGACATGAATTACGAGTAAAAGATAAAGCACAAGGAGGCAATAAAGGACTTTGAATAGTGCAAACACCGACCGGTGTGGAGTGGTCTCCTCTCTCATCATAAAGGGACCAGAAAAATTTTATTCTTGTCCAGGGTCAGGTCGTAAATATCTCTAGGACAGCGGGTGACCGCAGAGTGGCTCTCAAGAGCTTTAGAAGTGGAGGATTAACTGGGCCTTGCGTTAGATAAACTAGAACTTGTGAAACTGGTGCCAACCCGCGGCTTTGTGCCCAGGCCAATTAGACTGTATTGAAGGACCAGTAGCCAATGCCGGGAGTCGTAAAACCTGAAGGAGTGGCTGATGGCTAAGCTACCCGACACAATTAGTTTCTCCCTAAAGCATCTTATCTCGGTCGGCAACTTTTTTAATCACTTCAAGGGCCTCATTTTGGATTCTCTTTCGGGTCGTTTAACCCTTTGTTTATGTTCGCGGCTTAGGGGGTCTTTCCTTATATCAATGGACTATAATTTAACCAAAGCTATTGTGGACTTGTTAACACCGCGGTTTGTCATAGATGTATATAGCAAATGTATTGTAGCAACAACAGTTTAATATAACTCTTGTTAAATAATAAGTTAATATATAATTA
>NW_027109405.1:279405-303745 GCF_000696795.3 Halyomorpha halys
ATAGTAGTAACAGTTTAATGCTAATTTCACCATTCTGATCAAAACAAGACATTATGAACCTTTTATTTTTTAACTTTAATTTCGATGAATTAACTAATGAACTTCGTACAAGTTGAATATTTTAAGGTTATATGTAATTGTAGTTCGCAGATATACTATGCTGTCACCAATCACTTGCAACGAGGAAACCGGCGGTCATCCCTTATCCGTGAATATTCTATACGAAAAATATTCTAACCTTTAAAATAAGAAATTATTTAATCCATGGCTAAATGGATTTAAACATACTAATTACTTACAAAATACATCTTAATGCAAATAATTACATAACTTAAACCAATTTAATAACGAAAAAGATGAATATGACAAGTAGAGAGGATACCTGATCAAAGGATACCAAAGAATGCTCTTTAGATAATGGAAAATTAAAAAGAGCCCGAATCAGATGGCTGGACAAATGTGGAGGAAAATCTAAGGCGGTTGAAGGCTCAAAGATGAAGAGAAACAGGTGGAGATTGTAGAGATTGGTTGGCTATGGTGTAGAAGGTCTCTGTTCTTGTATAGGATCTTAGTGCCAGAATAATAATAATAATAATAAATCAATATAATAATGAAATTATCAATTAATTGTAAATAACTATTAATGAAATATTATAATACAAATCTTAAATATATTTACTCTTATTCATCAAAAAACATTTAATTATGACACAACAGAATAACTAAACCCTTCTTTTCATATAAAATAAATATTATATATTAAATAAAATAATCTCAAATAATAACGATTTTTTTATTTAATACCAGATAAGCCTGATGGGCCTTACATGGTTAATATATCAGTTAAGTTATTTTATTTATATGATAATTTAAATTATAATAATAATTAATTTTTTTTTCATTTTTTTATAACCAATATATTTTTTCTTCATAGGCCTGCCTCAATCTACCTACTTGGCTCCTTTTTTACTTTCTAATTTCTTTTATATAATTGTATGTACATTTTAATATTTGCCAACTACATGTACCCATTTGTTCTCTGGTCTGTCTCCTGGTATCTAGCCAATAAAAATTTGTAATATTTGTTATATAAGAAGCTTCTTGATGGATTGCTCTGAAATATATAACCAGCCCTAATTTTATAAGATATCGGAAATGAATTATTTCTCAGTCAATCTCTATACCTTTAAAACTCCCTTCCAACATCTAAATTATCTATTCAATTATCTTGGGTAGAAGTTAACTTTGAAATCTCTTTAGAAATTATGGTTAAAAAAAACAACATTAATATTGTCGGTGAAATGGTTATCTGTAAATTTTGCTATCCTGGGGTTTGGTGGTGGTTTTCTGTTCTTTATGCAGTAGCAAAAAAGATCGAATTGACCATGTGACGTGACTAATTAGAAAAGCAAATAATTAATTGATTTTGATCAATATTAGAAATTTGCAGCTTTGGGAAGATGTTATTCGAAAGACAAGAAAAGAATACTTTTTTATTCGTGAATTTTCTACTCGAATAATCAATTATTCGTACAAAAAAATATGATCAACCGTCCGATTACTTTTTATTCGTGAATTTTCTACTCGAATAATCAATTATTCGTACAAAAACATATGATTAACTATCCGAATACTTTTTCAATCGTTATTATTTACACAAGTAATCAATTATTCGTACAAAAACATATGATTAACCATCTGAATACTTTTTTATTCGTCATTATTTTACACGAATAACCAATTATTCGGGCAAAGCAATTCGAATAACCATTTGAATACTTTTATATTCATCCATTTTATAGAATAATAATCTCTTGTTCGAAAAAATTAAATAATTAACCATCCGAACACGTTAGTGTTCGTATAAAGACGACATTTTTTGTCTTTCAGCTATACATAGATATATTTTATGATCGCGTATAGATCAATTTTAACTTTTCTGATTTATAACATGTTAGGGTCCCTTTATATGTTTCAGGATGTGTAGAATATAAAAATGCTATCGATTTTAATATTGCACATCGATTAATTTAAACTTTTTTGATTTCTAACATATAAGGGTCCTATTTTATGTTTTGGGATATGTAGAATATGAAAATACTATCGATTTATTTTAACTTTTCTGATTTCTAACATGTTAAGGTCCCATATTCTACATATCTCAAAACATATAAAGGTACCCTAACATGTTTGGGGTCAAGAAAGCTAAAATAAATCGATACGCGATAATTAAATCGATACAGATCATAAATCAATAGCATTTTAATTTTTAGCATATATTAGAACATATAAAGAGACCCTAACATGTTAGAAATCAGAAAAATTCATATAAATCGATACGCAATCTTAAAATCTATAATTGGCTCCTATGTATTAGAAATTAAAATAAATCTATGTGGGATCTTAAAATCGATAGCATTTTCATTTTTTATTCGTCTGAATATGTGAAATAGAACCCTCATACATTAGAAATTGAAGGTGGTAAAAAAAAGTGAATTAAAAAAAAAAAAATCAAATTTTTATTCGAATAATATGTATTCGACTGATTTTTTATTCGACTAATTTTTCATTCGACTAAATTTTTATTCGATTGAAAAGAATTTTAAATATTCCAATAAAAAAGTATTCGGATTGTTTAGTCGTATTTTTATTCGAATAAAAAAGTATTCGTCTCTTGTCAATCGAATAATTTTTGCCCAACTCTGATGCTAACTTAAATCTCCATAATGCAAACGAAATTCTGGAAGTCGCCACTTTGGAATTCGATCGATGATATGGTCCTATAATTTGAATTTCCAACAATTAAAATAATAAGACGGCATGAATCTTAAATGCTTGCGTTCAACAGCCTTAAAAACCTTAGTAAAAATATAGCTTATGACTCCTGGATAGTTTGGCGTACACATTAAGTAAAATTATTCAAACATCATAACTAATGTTTCATCCAAGAAATATTAACCGAAAAATTTAAAGTATCTATCTGAAGTAAAAGGAATTTCAGGGATTTTTAGAAATTATGAAATTATTACATAATTAATAAAAAAGTTAATGCTTTCGAATTGCTAATGTTTTTAAGACTGAATAGAGATGTGGTGATTTTTACATATTTAGCGTAGGCGTATGTCTAGTATTTTACTAGACTTTTTTTTTATATTTTTATTTAATATTATTTTTCCCACATAGCCTTTATCTTCTTATAATTTTTAGAATATACATTTTTTTTCAATACTATTAATGTTAGTTATTTTCTTATTGTCTAATCGTTCTAGAATTCATTTTATTCATTATCTAGTTTTTGTTCTTAGCACTGATGAAGGCTTGAAATTCTGGCCGAAATGTTGGCACTAATAAATAAGTTTTTACATATTTTTGTTCTTCACTAATCACATCTTCTCCTAATTTATTCAACATAAAATTGGAAACTGTATAATTAATTCGTATTTAGACCACTCTATTAATTATTTAACAAAATTATTTAATATAAATGTTAACATGTTCAATGTAAATTATCTGCAATTAAAATTAGTTGTACATTTTGCTGTAAATAATGCGTATTTAATAGAAAAGACTTTTTTATGTGTTCCTTTTACTCTGATAATTGTTTTCATCTCTAAAGATATTTATTTAAAATATACATAAATTTATGTATAAAGATATGATTTTATCAAAACAAGAAGGGAGCTATGGGAAAATATCATATTGCAGGAGTTTTATTAGCATGTTTAATGCACTTTTCCGTTTTGAATTAACAATGGTGTGCCCAGGCATAAATTATCTCGAGAGAAGTATTAACTTCAATTCTTCTCTCGTCCACAAATGAAGCAAAGCCCCGGTGCGAACCAAGGGCAAATTATGGCTATTCATTACGGGCGTGTCAGCCAAAGCTCCAACCCTTCTAATATTCAAAAGTCGTAAACCGGCATTCCGGTGAGCTATTAAAGTGAGTTAATTCGTTTTATTTCAGAACAAACCGCAATTAGGCTGGGACCATAAAGTAGCCCTGGATCTCTTTAATTCCAGTTGGGACGGAGAAGACACTAAAGGTCGATGGGTGGAGAAGAGGAAGCACAATGAGCCCTGATTGGAGGATTGGCTAAAAAAGCTCTTGCTGACTCGGACAGGAAGGGTGCCGTCTTTTGTCCATGAGTAATTCCACAGCCGGAGAAGTGTCCACTCCAGGGCAGCCATCTGCCCAATCAGTGTTCCACTCCAGCGGGTTGGCCAATGTCAGTGTGCGAGGAGCCCTTGCTGGAGAAATAATCCTGGAAATTACAGAATTTTCAGGCCCTCCCTGGAGTGGTGTCTGTCCCTGACTGATCCCTTCAGTCCTCAGCCACGTAATACCTGTTCATGACTCTTATTCCTTAGGTCCTTTTGTATATCGTTATCATAATGTAAAATGTATTGTTTAAAAGTAATGAAATATTAACGATACATATATTAGATATACAGAAGTAGTCTAAAAAAATATTCATGAATTGATGTATATTTGAATTCCATTTTTTTTTATCTTATAATTGAATATGTGGACAGTACTCAATATTTTGACTTTATATTTCTTGAAGCCGAACTAATACTGAACAGCCTTCGTACACATTGTGACAAAAAAAGGAAAAATCTACTTTCTTAGCTCTAGTTAGCCAACTATTTTTTCAATCTCTAAACGTGATAAAGATTTAACTTTTATTTTAAAGGAATTAACTTTTATTAATTAGGAAAATTCAAATATTTGAAATAGTATTAAAATATTTGAACTTCTTATGGTGGACCGGATTGTTACACAAAGGTACAAAACCAATCAGCTTTTTTAATTGCCTGAACTCTTTATCATGTTCTAAAATATAAAAATAGTAACAAGTGATCTTGTTAAGGAGTAATAATAAGAAATTTTAGAGGAATGGTTTAGGATTCATCTCCTTGATTATCGACGATGTTAAGCATAATATTTCACATATTTGTTTTTCATACTTTTTTTTTTGTGATTGTAGTATTATGAAATAAAAAATATCAGTCCCTAGCCGTTAATTTAATATTTATTTTGTCTACTTAATTCCCATTTTTTTAATAACTAATCTTCATTTATTTTAAAAAAATATTTTTGCCCACTATATTATACTAGATTGTACTCCTAATGTGTGATAGTTGCAGACATCTGGACGCTAAAGGGATGTTAATGAGGAATGTAATTTCGAATGGATAAAATCTTCATACCTGTAGTAAATTTATAATCATATAAATGAATATGAAGAGATAATTGGGTAATAAGAAACTTGGAAATGAAGTGTTGATGTTAAAAGGGTGAAGAATATATTTAGTCAGTACAAAATGAAATACAAAAACACCTATATAGTGGCCACTGTTCAATTTCTGTTCTAAACATATTTAAAGGGATTAAATCCTTCATTAATAGGTTACCATTTTTTAAAATGGTGCGGTTGAAGAAACAAGTAGGTAGCCATGAAGAACACTTCTATATTACCAACTCAATTCACATGCGAATGTTCAAACCTCTAACTCATTTTGGAGGGGTTTTATGTGGGTGCGCAAAACATTGGAAACCGTATTAAACCTGATTTTTTTTTTAACTATAAGGAAATTTTTACTTGAACTAATTTCCACTTTGATGATTTTATTTTATTTTATTTTTATACCAGATCGGCCTGGTGGGCCTTACATGGTATAACTTATATTATGTATATTTTTTAACAGTTGATTATGAGGAGGTATAGTCATACAAATGACACCCCTAACTATATACAATGTTCTTATTAAAAGAAAAAATAATAATAATAAAATAAATAGATAAGAATAATGCTTCTTAATAAAAGAGGAAAGTAAAATTAATAACAAAAATAATGATATTGGTACACATAAGTAAAACAAACAATTGCCTTCTAATAGTAAAAAGAGACAAATTAATTTGAAAAAGGGAAGAGAGAAGAAAAGAGGAAAAATAATAAAAATAAATAAAATAATAATAATAATGAATAAATAAAATGAATAATAATAATAAGTAAATAGAGGTAGTGTGGCTATGAATTAATTTTATATTTATTAAAAATTTATAAAAGAATGTCCTGTAGCAGTCTGGGCTTCAGTCTTCGGGTTGAGGTTGGGTTTCTCAGGTTGTTGGTTCTGCTCCTTTAACTCTCGGCAAGTGGGAGTGGAACTTCATGTACCGTTTTTTGACATAATCCTCTATTGACTCCGTCTGTAATTCCCGATGCAATTGGCTATTTCTTATGAACCAAGGAGCATTAACTGCGATTCTTAGGACTTAATTTTGAAAATATTGTAGTTTTTTTCCTTTTCGTGAAGGATGCTGCTCCCCAGACTTCACAGCCATATATCAGCAGGATTGTTTTAAATATAAGAAAAGTCACTTTCATGATAATTTTCTGTCTAGAAAATGATGCACGTACCGAATTATTGTTTATTTATCCAATGGAAACCACTGTAGCCGCCTAAATGTAAATACATCCTCACTTCCTTTTAATACCTCTCTGCTTTCAATACAGTACTAAAGTTTATTTTATTTTTTTGAGATAAAACGATGAAAATAATTAAACCTGTACCATTCAGCTAAGAAAATTCTTAAAAATCAGATAGAAGTAACCCGTGTTTTTTTTTTTTAGATTAATAACCTCTCCAAAACTATATTTTATCTATAAAAGTGCCAAGTCTTAAGTATATCAATCTATTTTTTTTTCCAGACGTATTCAAGGGTTTTTTATCCAGACATGTTACGGGGATTGAAACAACAATAAATTCTTTTAAACAGAAATAAAATTCTACCTCAATGTCTCCTTTTTTCTGTTACTCTAAGATTTTACCAACTTCCAAATAACATAAATTTTGACATTTATTTGACCCTCCTGGATTTATTGCCCAAAAAATGTGAAAAGTGTTTTCTTACAAAATGTTTGTGTAATCAATCATGGATATGAAAATTTTATGACAGAGGAACGTAAGGAAGTTGGTTTCTTTTATTCTTACCAGTTTATTATTAGATATTCTAAATACATTTTAAAAATACAGGATCATGGCCCTGAAAAAATTTAGTATAAGAGCTCATTGGAAAAAAGGCATACATTTCACTCCAACGTTTGATTACTTTAATGAAAAATAAATATAATTTATTAGTCAAATTTGATGAGTCTGCCAAGTATAGTTAGGGAATGATGGCTGTTTGAAAATATTAATAATAATTAATTTTTGATACAGACAGATTTTGAAATTAACTACAACTACATAAATCCTAATAGAACAATATTTAAAGCAGCATGAATTTGCTAAAATATGAGCTTTAGTAGAGCTATTTACTTTCAATAGTTCTTGAGATACAGGTTCTTGAAAAACAACATAGCATCTAAAAAATCAGTAATTATTGTTTGGAAACTTGAACCATGAGACGTACGCACTCAAATTAAAGCTAGTTTAATTTGCAATAAAATAGTTTATAACGTTCATCTTCTTAGGGGTGGTAGTGTTTATGATATTTGAATATGAATGTAAATTTTGCAAATGAAATTTTGTCCAAACAACTAAAAATTAATTTATTTTAGTAAATATCATGAAAACTACTACTTCTACGAACATAAACTTCATAAGCTACTTTATAGCACATTAAACTTACTATGCTTTTATTTGAGTGCTAATTTAAATCTGTACGGCTCATGGTTCCTGATATATAGATTTCCCATAGTAAATTCACTAACTACTGATTTTTCAGTACACTTTTAATGAAGCTTTCCTTTTGCAAAAACTGTATATTGGAAACTATTCAACACAAAAAGCTCATATTTTATTAATTTTACTCTAATTTTAGTGATGTTCTATTCATTTTTCTAGTCCTGTTGGTAGTTGTAACGTTATGGAGCTCCGAATGAAAAACAAATGGATATCCATATTCCAGTAATAGTTGTTTTAAGTAGTATATTTTTAAATTCTTAATCATCGCGCATAACTTACATAGATATAGATTCATAACATGAATCTAAATCTATTTCTCTTTAGGCATAGCATTAAAGATTCATATTTATCAAATTCATCATCTAATTGAAATATTAGTCATTTCAGTATATTTTTGTTGTACAGTAATCTTAATAAATTTGCCTATGCCGCCTGAAACGAAATGTTTATATGTTTAAAGCAACTATAAAAATATGGGAAAAACCGTTCAGTGCTAAAACAAGCCATAACGGAAATTATTGGAGAGCAATGATGGCCTCCGAGTTGAAGTATCCTATGAATATAAAAAGGGCCAATATGGGCACGGGCTGACAGAAATCGTAAAAAGAGTCATTATTATTAAAATAATAATTTAAAATAAAAGGAATTTTATCGGTGCTGTAAAACAGCGGGTTCAGGATGCATTTCATGGTGTATTTTACGATGTTATTAACGAATGATTTACATTTATATGGCTATTTAGCAATTAGGAAAAGGAAGAGTAAAGGAAAATAGGGATAAAAGGAGATGGAATATATTACTTTATATTTTATGGAGATATTGTTTGTTAAAAACTTAGTAATTGCTGAATCTTCCTTCCCCTCGAACTTTCAGTATCATTATGAGTTTGAATCCAGTTTAAATAGCTTGAGGGTCGGATTAAAGTTTGTCCGGCGGCTGTACAATACTCACAATACGTTCCTACCCTGTTACAAGGTGGAACTTAGGCAAAGGTCTTAGTTTCGTATTAAGGCATAAGAAACCGTGTTGCTGTAAGTTGGTTCTATAAACATTAGTTTAAAATATACATTTTTCTTTTAAATAATTATTTTCTTACAATGCAGCTATTTTCCCTATTCCATCCTAGTTATTTTCTTTCCGTCAATAATGATCAAAGTAATTCCTCACTTGCCTGAGGCTCCTAGATCAAGGTGATCTAAACTTTTTCAACCTTCTAGTATTATGTTTATTCCAAATAGTAATGTATTGATAGAAAAAAAATTTTTTTTTGGATATAAAACGTTTATTTTAAACGTATTAAGTAATCAAGTCATATCATATGAGTCATATGAGAATCGGTATCAAATAATAGAAAAACTGAAATTCATTAGGACCAATTATTGACCAGCCAATAACTACAAATAGCCTAAAAGATATTTTTTGTTTTGATTTAATTTAATTACATGTGAAATACAGCGTTCTTAAACTTTAAATGCAAACTTGCACAGATAATATTATTGTATTATAATTATGAAAAGAATACCTTCTATTCCTCTCTATCTCTTTTATGCATTCTCGTTACTTTCATCTTCCCTATATCTTGGAGTATATTATCTCCCGAACAGCCCTTAGGTGCCCCTTTACTTCCCTTTCCATCTGGTGTTTTCCCGTAAAGCCTCTTTAGTATACTACTGTCATTAATCCTCATTAGGTGGCCAAAAAATTTCTATCACTGGATCCAAATGTTCACGTTTTTATATTAATTGTTCAGACCCTTATTTTTCCTGATTCACCATTTCTATCTTCGTACTTTGGTGCTAAACATACTCTTCTCAAACTGATCCAGTAGACTTCTGAATTTATTTTAAATACGGATTCTGAACTTTATAGGATCAATGGTTAGTCTACTTTTCATAAACTTTGACATTTCGAAGTATGCTCTGTTACACTACCTAATTCTTTTCTTTAGTTTTTCATCGTCGAGGTGTTCACTTATTGTGGTCACATTCGGAAGTTGTGATAAATATATAATTTCAGGTTATGTAATGCCTTTGAAAATTTTATCTCCCTCCTGAGGAACCCATAATCTTGTACCCTCAGAATCGCATGAATTTCACTAAAATCTTTCCAATCGCTCTGATTCCCTAGATCTCAATTCAGCTTCATATATATCTATAAACCTCTTTGAAGTTTGGAACGTTAGTGGCTCTGAAATACCCTATACCTATTACTGTAAAGAGCTATAAAAGAATTCTAGCTTTCCGTTCCTGGGTTTCTACAGCTACAGTGGTCAATCAGTTTCAACAAGTTCAATCAGTCTCCACCGGTATTCATCTTTGGTGTCGATTCTTTTCAGTGAAGCGATGGAGTTTCACGAAGCCTTACTTTCTTCGCTATTGGGGGTGGGAAACCAAGGATTACTCTGAATTCTCCAGGCTGAGCGAAAATCTGTACATTTTGCTGATTTCCTTGAAAAGAGATAAATACTGTTTTTCTTTTTTATTTGACGTATTTAAAAAAATTTTAACGTATACTAGGAATATTTTGTGGCACCCTTATCAGCTTTGGGACAGTCTGAAGAACAAACCCTGTAGAGAAATCAACCTTAGTATGCGGTACTATCTTTGAAATACGACCAACTCAGAATGAAATTAAAACTTTTTTTGTCAGCTGTGTTGATATTGAAGTAAAGCACCAATTCATATCATAATGGTTATTTTATTTAATTCTACTATATTTCAATAACATTCGATATTTAATTTTGTTTTATGTCATCGATTTGGTAAGAAACCAGATACCAATCCTTTCATGTGAAACCTCCTAACCACCCAAACCCAAAAAATCAACCCCAATTCTAATCTGGCTTCTCCTTCATTACCCTGATAATCGCCCAAAGCGTCTGAAAAGAAGATTAGATCTTCATCTGTAGAAATTTTATTGGAGTTCTATCAATGGGTAGATTCTATATATATTGAAATTGTATAATTAGCATCAAACTTACATATTGTATATGTTTTTAATACGGTTGTAAATATCAATAAATAAATTAAAATATATAGCATAACATATCACATTTCCTCATTGTATGTTACATTTATTGATAATAACAACAATATTTATCAGAAAATAAACTAAATTAAATCAGAGTTAGTAGTATATTTTAATATAGCAGGAAATTACTGATAATTAATAGCTAATGACATCATCCAAAGATAAGCTGTCATGTTTATAATGTCACTCAAAGTTCACGGTAAATAGCGGTGCTTTACATTGTCAATGAGCAGGAAAAGAACACTTCAACGAACACTTGGAAATTAATTAACCATTGTATAAAGTCATCGAAAAAAAATCATGTCACCTAAAGATAATAAGTTGGCAACTGCGTAGAATGAAATATATCGTAATGGACATTTCGAAATGCGTATGGATCATTCTGGTCTCTTGGAAAGACTGTCCTCTAAATAGGCCCTCTAAGACCAAATTAGTACCTGGTCTCAATAGGCTACAGTTATTAACTAATTCCCTAATTAAGCTGGTTGCAATTAGCCCCAGGATCGTAGAGCCCCGCTTTGATGTGGTCCTGAGATAGGTCCCTTCTGTCGGGATAGCTCCTGCTATCTTAATAGTGGTCCAGGCTGGGGAGTGTGGAGGTTGTTTCTTATCATTGTTTGGCCTCTATCACCTTCATTTGGCTCTGTGTCAGGGCGTCTGTGAGGTTATCCACAGGTATCTGTCTCACTAGGGTTAATTTGATGAGACCAGTTCGAGTATGGAATATAGCCATCATGGTATGGGATCCTGTAAAATGTTAATGGGGCATTAGTTTGTATTATAATTATTTTATAGAAAAAAACAAGTTGTTTTTCAATAATTTATATGATTTGTTTAATAAGTTAATGAATATAAAATTTAGAAAATCTACTAAAAACTTTTACAACCTTCGCCATGATGGGGCAATTTTTATTTCCCTGATTTTAATATAAATAATATTTACCTAAAAAGCTACTGAATTCCTGTACTACCTAAATCGTATAGGATATGGTGAGAAAAATAATTAACAAATAGTTTCAGTTATTTATTATTAGTTAACGTTTCGACCCATACTGCAGGTCTTCCATCAGGCTATTGTGATAAATGAAGAGATTTGTTCTTGTTGGTTGTTTATTGAGGGACAATATCACAACAGCTCTAATGAAGATAATGCAGTGTGAGACAAAATCTTAATTAGTTAAATTGAATTATTAATGATTTTTCTCGAATGCAACTCGGTGCATCTCCTAATTCACATACGGTCAATTCTTGACTTCGTTTAAGGGGTGCGTATGTCATGTATGTTTATTTTGTTCAACACCAATTTTGCCTTATGTTCGCCAATCGTTACTACGATTAATACAAAGAATTATCCTTGAAGTTGCCTACTGATTCTAATGCCAGAATGTAAAATTTATTGGTGGTTTCTCCTTGAAATAAAATTCAACCTTTAAACGCTTGATAAGCACTTCAGTAATCTTAGGTTTTGATGAGAATTCCATATGTTTACTGAATTATTCGGGTTGATGCAGAAATAATGCACATTTCACATTTTAAAACCAAACCTGCAAAATAATTAATCTATTATAAAAAAGGTGCCCGTTTTTCGTTTGTAGTCGCGAACCATAATGTACCTGCATTGTCTTTGGGATCCACGGAAATGGCAAAATAAATTCAATTATATATGTAAAATATGCAATACTGAAGACCTGGCTTGAACGCGTTAATTACAGGAAGTACAAAACCGAAAAAAAAATTCTGTTTGATAAAATAATTTGCAATGGTACATAGGAACATCAACATAAACGTGAATCAATTTGGGAAATAATAAAGTTTAACGTTCATAGTTTTTGTTCAAGACTGTTTCCTTTTTTTTTTTTTTATTCCAACCTAGATTGTTCTCACCCCTAATCCTAAAGCGCCAAATTAAGTACGGAATGATTCAGAGGAATCATAAAGAAGCGGTACATTTATTTATTGTTTGTATATTTATAAAATGTATATGTTCATGATTATTTCATTGTGTGCGTTAGGGATTAAAATATTGAGTAAAGATTGAAAACATATTTAGAGAGTAATTAGGGAATAGTTAAAAAAAAACAAAAAAAAAAACAAAAACGAATACTAATAAAAAAGTAAAAAAAAAAAAAAATCAACTCCAATAAGCTACCTAACTAAATATATATTGGGAGTGGGTAGCTTATTGGAAAGGCATTGTGTTATTAACTCCAAGGATACGGATTAGAATCCGGCTGTAGCAGATAATTATTTTCATATAATTAGCCATGAGTCCATAAGATTGAAGATTGGTTTGGGAGCCCTCCGGGGTTCACTCAGCTCGCACTCTTCTCATAAAATTGCAAATTGAATTCTTTACGTTGACCTAATAACGGTATATCCTTACAAAATACTACAGCCCTTATCATTCATGGCTTGTAGCGGTGCAGATTTAATTTTTAATACTTGTATATATTTTTAGTTTAAAAAAAATTACTAGTTAACTATGCAGACTATATAGTAACCCAATGCACTTGGGCAGTGCACCTTTTTTCAATTAAGCTTATTTTTTCACTTGATCAATATAATCCGAAGGAAATTGTTATTTACTCTGGAACTCATTAAAATATTGAGCAGAGGCTGTTAATTGACATTACTCTGTCAAATTATATTCAAATTAACTGAGTAGTCGTGATTACATTTCCAAAGTCGAGGAGAGGCAATGGAACTTGGCCAGGAACATCTTGTAGCTAATATATGTAACAATATGCCAAGCCATCAAGGAGTTCCCTAATGCAAATCCTGGTATAAGTTGAACTGCAAAGCCACCGCTGGAGGTGTACACACTTGTAGCCTAACTCTGTTACTCTAATGGCTTCTGTTACATATCAAAGTCAGTGTCTGCCACTGCATTAGCTCCCACAAAGGGGCTTAATAACTGCAGGCTTCGGCTCTGCCGCTGACAACATCCCGTTCGATCCGCTGGCGATTGTGACCTTTGACGGTGGCGATGTCAAACCTTGATGGCTTTCACACGTCATTGTGGGGCGCAAACGTTTAGTTTTGTGCCTAGTGTAAACACGGTAAAGTGTAGATCAATCAATCACCCATTTAAGTTATCGATTACATAATAAATTTTAAGTAAAATAATATCTGAAGGATGGAGAAGATTGACATAAAAAAGAGCAAACAATGATTTCTCTAATGATGACCTTTTGAGGCGTAGGCCTTCTGAACAAGAAAAAAAAAAAAGAATAAATTGCTTATGATTTTTTATTTTATAATATTTTATACTATTAGTTGTATATTATTTATCATAGGTTATGAAATGTAATGCCATTGTACATTGAATATTTCATCATAATAATATTCTCAGTAAATATTGTATGTTTATATATTTGAAATCTGTAAATATAAGAAGGGCTACTTAAAATCTTCAAATAACTGATAATAAAGAAAATAACCATTTTCTATTAACAAATTATGAAGAAAATGGTCAGAGGTGTGATTATAAGAAAACAATAATAATCAACAACTATTTTTATACCGACGTTACGTCCCACTTTAGAGCTTCATCAATGCTATTTTCTGCTGAGGTCAAATCAAAACCTCAGCTTCAAATAGATCTCAGCAAGAAAACAGCATTGATGAAGCTCTAAAGTGGGACCTTCATCAGTGCTAGTTTCTGCTGAGGTCAAATCAAAACCTCAGCTTCATATAGACCTCAGCAAGAAAACAGCCCTGAAAAAGCTCTACAAAGTGAGGCGAAACTTTGGCCAATAAATAGTTGTTAACTATTTTTTTTTTTTTTTTTGTGCCCGCACCCCAGACCATCTTTTTCATAATTTGAATTAATTATTTTCTACTAACATATTTGGTTATTAAAAGAAAATAAAATTTTTATAACGTTGTGTTTACCTTATAAACTCTAATAAAATTAGTAAGTTTTTTATAAAGGGCCCTCCATACGGTGAGTGGGAATGGCAGTAAAACCAAATTTTGACATTCAGATTGATCATGTAGGGATAGTACTGATGGATTACCAAGAAAATTTGGAAATTTAATCATTCAAAATTTGAACTGGAGGGGTGGCTGCTGGTGTATGATAATGATTGTAATAGAAAAATAATGATTGTTATTCCAATTTACTGTGTACGAGTCCTTTAAGTGTGATTTTATTACAGTAAATATATTATTAGTTTCTTTTAATTAGAAATAATGTAAATTTATCGATTGATTTATTAATTATTGTAACACTACTATCCACAGGTGCACAATTCAGTGTTGCACCAAATCTTCTGGTAACTAGATATGAATGAACGAAAAAATAATTTTATTCTGGGACAAAAATCCGCTATGCAGTAAATATTTTTATGTTAATCTTAACCGCCTTTTTCTTCTAAGTAAGAGATTGTAAATATATTTCTAATATTATTGTTATTTTAATCTATCACATTTAAAATAAATGAGAAATAGAGATTGCACACAATCATATCACATAATTTACAAATTTAAAAATAATAAATAAAAAAAAAATGTACACAATCATACTATTATTTTATGCGTGAAAGGATAATAGAGTCATATGTTTACAGTCATAATAAGTTGAAAAATCTGACTCTTTAATAGACTGTTTATAAAGATTTTAAGAATGGCGATCGGGCACACTCATCCTCTACAGAACTTCAAGTATCTCAGGTTGCAGCAAAACAGGATAACAAAAATGGCAGTTGGGCACTCTCAGACTCTACCAAACCTTAAGTATCACAGTTTGCAGAGGATTTGCATATTTTCTACATAGTGGCAACCTATTCTCCTTTATTACAGTTACAATCAGCCATACTGTGCAAATTTAAAACAACTTTTTCATATTTACGAACAAATAGTACAACAACTTATACATTACCGTTGATAAAAAAATTAGATCGCATTTTAAGTTAATAAAAATCATGCTTGAAAAAGTGTCACCAAATCGGTAACGGGCAACGCAAAATTTGGGTCTGGGAATTTAGTTTCTTTACGAGCCTATATCTCGAATACCTAATAAATGATAAAAAACAGTTTTGCACATATATATTCCTTATTTACCTATAAATCACTTGAATGCACCTTATACTGAGTGTATAAACATAGTATGTATTTTACATGCCTTCGCATTCTTCACCCTTAGACTACGTCTATGACAAGTCGATCGCGACAAATTTGTAAGATAAAAAGTGAATCTTACATACAGAAAAGTTGGCCACCCTTATAGACTGTGGTGGTTTGCATTAGGTGTTCTATTTATTAAACCTCTCATTATTTTTAAGGAAATGGTATTCATTTTAAGAAAAATTACTTAACTCGTAAATCCCTTCTGCGAGCGGAACTCAACAATTCTTATTTGCCTGAAGTAGCAATTATTTCAATATTTTTAAACAACACTTAAAATGTTAACAAATTAATGTCTCATATATTGCTTAACCTTCACTTTAAAGTTTTCTGTACATCCAAGACACCAATATAGATTTTTTCCAATTGTTAGATTGGTGACAAATGAAATCTGCATAACTGCTAACAAACCTATCAAAGCTAAAAACAGAGGGTAACATAACCTGCTCTCTTCAAATCAAAATTTAGCCACGCCTCCTGAGCTCAGCTTTACCTCTAGGTTAAAGTAATGTTCGCTATTGTGATCTAAACTGACACAGAAATTAGTTTAGCTCAAAATAGATAATGGTTAACTCCTTCTCCTCTGACGTCCCTATGGATCGCCATAAGGCTCGCCTTTTAGGCTTCACTATTTCTGACACCTTACCTCTCTATCATACTCCTCTCTCCAAGGAAAGAACTGTCTAGTTTCGATCGATTTCTAGTAACGCCACGATTCGTAAAGTTATAAAACATACATATGCTACCGTTTATTAAAGATTGAATACTTGCCCATTCCGTCATGTTGAATTTGAATAGGTTGTTAGCTACGAACACTGTAATGTCCATTTGGCAACAGTTTTCAGAAAAAATACCCTATTTCACCACTAGGACTAAAACAAAATATTAACCATCCAACCAAAGATTTAGTGTAAATCTTGGTGGTCCAAACTGGACTCAGTTAATTTTTCGTAAGGAAGCTACGTGTTTGAACATTTTTTAAATAGATTTCTAGCAAATTTTTTGAACGAAAGACATAGTATTGGATTGAGGATAAAACCTGACGGAAACGATTTGTGTATTATTTTAAAAATAAATGAACCTGTCTTGTTTTAACTGTTTATTTATTTTTTTATCACTTACCCTACCTGGTATTATCTGATATACAAGGGTGGGAGTGGAAGGTTATCCTATAGGTAAACATCCTTTTCTATCAGAGGATAAAGTTTTCATACTGTGGTTCTTATGCTGATAGGTCAACTCACTTTGTTACGACCTCACATTTTAACTGAGGTTTTCTTAAAATAACTACTGTAATAATTCATCCATTCATCATGAAATTAATATTAACATTGTAAAAAACATATTGGTCTAGTGGACTATATTGGCTACTGTGTTGCTACAACATAGACTGTAGTAAGGCAGTAGAGGTTGCCATTCTCCCAGCGGATGGTGCAGCAGCTGTCAGTGGCCTGATCCCAGTAGCACTGGGCCGAACTGAAGAGACCAGCAGACCCCCTCTGCATGATGGAACAGGTGACCACGAACTTGAAGCCTTCCCTCGACTTGGTCAGCTTACTGATACAGGACTTTATTATCGCCTCTGTCCACTGGGCCACCTTGTAGTAACTGTACCTGCTGGATCCTATGACTGAATCCACCGAATCCTTGATGATGTTGGCCAATTCATCAATCGGGAAGCATTCCTCATCCACTGCAGTGAAACTATCCATCTGGTCCAAAAATATCTTGATTTATTTATAGCCGTATTTTGAAACAATAAGAGATAACACTTTTAACAGGTTTGACGTGTTGTAACAATCATAATTGCTGTAATGATTATAAACATGTGTTCTTTAATTATTTTCGACACATACACATAGTAATAGTGAATAATAGTAATAATGAAAAACAGCAAAAACTAAAATATATATATAGCTAAGATATTTTTGAAAATATACATCAGTCCTAAATGATCATGAAATAATTGACACATTGCAAATTCCCTCATCATCAGGGTAATATTTCATAAATGCAGACCGAAAAAAAATCACATTACACAGTAAAAAATCAAAAATCAATAACAAAAGGAATCAAATTAATATAACATAATATTAGACAGCAATGTAGCATATCACTCGAAGATATTTCAACACCTATAAATATTAAAACTTAATGAAATGTTTAAAAACAAATAATTTATAATTATTAACCTCTAAGTTTTAACAGTTGGAAGTACATTTAATAAGTGGATATAGCCTTTTATGCATAGTTATGGCATTTAGTTGCACCTAATGCGTATTTTTCGAACTCATTTTTAAGAAATATTGTTGGAATAGAATATAAACCAGTATCAGCCTCAAAATGAGTTTTACCAGATTTTTTTTTCAAATTTATGAACCAACTTCAAATTCACGGATTTTTAGTGCCTAAATTTGATAGTTTAACTTCTTGACAACATAATAATACAGCTAGACGAGCAAAATCTCATTTCAATACGATATTTATTTGTTATGAATACAATTATAGTATAAATTTAATTTTTTTAAGACCCAATACAGTATGCTCAACTTTTATCCCTTATAATATTTAATAAAAAATCTGTTCCAGTAACAGGCACATATCAACACCAACATCATGTTCTCCCTGTTACTATATATTTACATTATAATGTAATATATCAAATTCAATGTTGGAGTTCACAGATTTCTACTAAAAAAATCATTAACTGCAATAATTCGTAGTATAACGGTAACAGGAAAATGTATCTGTTACTAGTATATTTAATGTTTTCTTGAAACAGTACCAGAAACCAGTAATTTTTCGACTTTAGGTGTGAAATGAGCTATATCTGGTCTGTATTTCTTCATTTTCCATCAGAAGTTTAGACAATTTTATAATTAATTTCTGACTAAAAACATCATCTTATGTTTTATAGAAAGTATTTATATTTTTTTAAATATCTATGGAAAGTTTATATTATGTTAAACTTTTTTTTTTAAATCTATTCTGTTGTAAAATTTAGGACCGAACCAAACCCTACTTGAAAACTAATGAGTGGATAATTATAGATGCAGTAGGTACGGCCCTCTCCAATTGGCCCGATTCAGTAGCCAACAATAGACCAATTAGTCAACGAGAGATGTAATTGGGTTTCTACAGCTCCTTGTATTGGACAGTTTCAACCCCTCCGCTGACTTCCGATTTCAACCGAGACTTATGGTTAAGAATTTTATATTCCATAAGTATTTACAGTATTCATACTGTATAAGAACTGTGTAATAGAATTTAGATTTGTTAAGGTATATAACTGTACGTTAAATAACCCTTAACATTTGCTAGTTAAACAATAACTTTCATTTCAATCTTCCAACGCCGATAACATTGATTTAGAATTGTAAGTAGACCAGTTACAATACTGTTTGATAAAACATTTCGAAAGGAGATTTTTGTTAAAATTTATGGAAGGATGTTTCATCCACCCAACATTTTCCAGCCCAAATAACTAAAGTAGATATTGGTTGTCTCAATATAAAATATTTGAAGAATGGTACTTCAGGTAAGCACTCCAAAATTTTCTTGTGTAAGTGAATAATATGAAACAGAGACTCAACACATCTTGTTCAAATAACAACCAAATGTGGGTACAATTGGCAGGCTATCTTATTTGTCATTTTTTTTTTCTGATCCCTCTAAAACAAAAAAGAAACAGCTAATTAGTGAATGCTTTACTGTGAAAAAAGGAGTAAATCGTGTTGGGTATTACCTTTTACAACCTTTGGTATTTTAAGGTTACCTGTAATGTTTATTTATTACTTGTGAAATATCCATTCTAAATGGTACTATTTTTAAAATTCGGAGATGAGGGGCATCGTCATGTTGAAGCATCTTATTTGTCAGCATTTTTAGTTAACTTTTAAATTTTGGGTACAACGTATCCGGACAAGTGGGCCTATTGGTCCTTTTTGCCAACACCTAGAAAAGACCAATGGAATAATTCTTATATGACTATTATTTCTCTATTATGTTGAACCTTTAGAAGCCTATACCAAGTTCATCAAGTGACAAGCTTCATTTTGCCAACTACTCCACAAATCTTAAGATGTGTGTGTAAGTCCGCTATGACCTGTAAAAACTCCGAATAAATTAGTAATCGGAGTTCATTTCTATTCAGGCCTTGTAGCCACTTAGTTCTAGAAGGAGAGGGTTTAGTTAATAGTATGTTGGCCTGCCTCAGCCCTGTACATTGCATTTAAAACTAAACTACTTGAAAACAAAATTGACAAAATACTTATTTCCTTTATCGGTTTCATCCCTACTACAGAAAATGGATAGTTTTCTGTAGGTACTTCGGTACATGTTAGTAATTACATTGAGTCATTTAACCAAAGAACAATTAATTTTTTTTTTTAACTAATATGTTATATCTGAAAAGCCAAAATTTTCAAACTGATAAAAATGGGTATGCTATAAGATACCTTTTAGTTAAGAAGAAAAATTCAACACAGTGAAAAAAAAAATAGTTCTAGCACTCGGGATAATTATAGCTTTGAAATATATTCTTAGATACAACTCTCCTCCCTTCGGTAAATATCCGTAAACATAGGAATCGGTTAAAGAAGAATAAGAATTATTAATTGAAAAAGTTAATCTTTCAAGCCTCTATCAAAAGTATTGCAAATGTAATACACCAGGCATAGAGGAAGGAAACCAGGAATTTTTAAAATCCAACTTACGAAAATGAAAAATATTAGAAATGTGTATTTATAATTTTTCGGAATTGTAACTGCTTCCGAACTCCGAGTTTAGTATTAGTAATCCGTATCAAGTATTTATGCTAATGGAAAACATCAATATGGAGTCTGTCAAACCCGTATAAACCTAAATAGAATTATGAAGTATAATAGCCTGCTGAATCACTACGGTCCATTTTCTATGTGAGGTAAGAATTATATATCAGTTCTTTAGACTCCTTACTTCTACATATTCGCATACTTTTTAAAAATATTCGAGAATAGCTAAATAGATTTTTATTGTTATATTAATTTGAGCTAGAAGTAGAATATCATTTACTTGATATCCTATTAAAAGGAGCTCGATGAATTTTCAGGTGATCACATAACTCTTCTTCCAATCTTGACAATTTTCCGACCCATTCGTTTCTCAGATCCTCGGCAGTTTCTGAGAAGATGGCTCCCAGCAAACATTCGACAAAAGGTGATAAAAATTTTACTGCGATGTCAATAAAATGAGTCATATCGGGTTAACTGTTGCCAGTTACTACCGGAGCCGTTAACCATAAAATGAGCGGATAACATTTCTGATGGCAACTTACATCTGCCATAGGCCCACAGCTGCATTCACCACCGACCAATCACGTCTCTGTCATTGGTGGATTGTAATCTGCCAATCAAATAGATTGAAGTGCAACCGTTGTGAATATACCAATCGTTAACGATAAAACGTCAGTAAAAGGTTTTTATTATGATTAAATGTGGTATCGAATTAATAAATAGTTAACTGCTTTATAAGGTGCGGAGGAAGCTGTAAGAACTTCTGGAAAGATGTAGGATTTATTAATCGTATTCACATTCATGAATATTTGAAAACAATAAGATTACTCCTAATGTATCATGGATTAATCAAATTGCCCGAATTTCAGGGAAATTCATCTCATCTCTTAATTATATCTAGTATTCGCTATCATGTCTCCTCACACTAGTAGTCTAGTGTGCGGAATATGTTGTTTTTTTCTATCACGTTTTGTTGCATAACTCTCATTTCATTTATCAAGCTCTATTTGCTATCCACTACAACTAAATTAGACTGCATTTGCTATAGGAACTAAATAGGCATAGTTGGTCGAGGTTAAAAATAAATTACCACAACTGTGTTATCGGATATAATAATTCATAAGTTGATGTGTGAACATGCAAAAGGGGATTAATAAATATACAATTATTTTTCGAAAACCTTAAAAATATACAATATCTATGTCCCTAAAACGTAATAAATGTAATCTAATTTTAAGTTCAATGGATTAATTGAACCCCAAAAGGGGACAATCCTAAATTATACACATTTTGGGAAAAAAAAATTTTTTTCAATTTGATTTCTCCCTTGTTGTATTTCCATGCCTCATTTATTTATTATTAATTAACTTTAATGTCTTAAAGTGGCTCAAAATGGTAGTTTTAATGTTTCGTTTGCATGAACTTGATGTCTAAAAATCCAACGTTCTGCCACACTATTTATTATTGCACACATTATTTTAAATTATTGCTATATGAAATTTATTATAAAATAAAAAATCAGACTAAAAAAATATAGTTACAAGTATAAAGTTAATTGTGATTAAAGATTACAATAACTTACAGTACCGCAGCTTGCAAGCAATGCAGGGTGTCTTAGATATTATACATATTGATTACTATATTCTGGCTTCTTGCAGAATTTATTGCTTTTGAAAGAATCCTTCAATGTTTACACTAATGACATAGAATATGGATATTTCTCGCATTTTTCGGATTTAACAAACAAATGTTAAAATTGAAAAGTAAACGAATTGAGAATCTATCCCTTTGAAATTAAAATACCGGTTTTTTTAAATGCAATCATAATAATGTATTGTTGCATAAGAAAACATAACTATTGTTCTCATAAATTTTTCCCGATACCATTAATGGAAATCGTACCATAGAAACCATGACACCGATACCATGAATGTTGGTTCTTTGGGTTGTTAAGTTTGCCCACCACCGACTTAACTGATTTGAATTACAAGAGATTTATCTACAGCATGATATAAGAACAGGTGAGTTTACATACTTCAATTTCCCCTCTGTGAAACATGAAATTTTTCCTAAATAACGTACCCTTATTTTTTGCTTTTGGTAAAAGTAATAATGAGACTAATCTAAGATATAAAATAAATCATCTACAGTCACCTACGTGAAGCTTCTTCTGTCTGAAATAAGCACAGGGAACGCCGATACCTTAGTTGTTTTATATTTCTTGTATAATATATACTATACTGAATATTTAACTTAACAAAACATAGGCTCTTTCACCCTATCCAAAGTCAAGATTTTACTGAAAATTAACTAATATTATAACTAAAATAATTATAATAATGCAGCTGGTCAGTTTTTTTTTTTTTTGGACAATGCCTTAGTATTTCTTATAGCTATGACAAACAATGACACGACAAATGTTTTCGGTAAACCACAAAATGAAAGGGTTTTCGTAAAATACAGTATACAATTTTTTTTTATACACATCTTTTATCATGAAAAAAATGTTATGATAGAGCAACGTATAAGGGATAACAGAATCCCCTGGAGGGAGGGGTGACGCGCCGCACTAACTTATGTATTTTAGTGATTTTTACGTGTCATCATCGCCATTACAAATTTGGGCGCACCTGGCCTCATAAAGGCTAATACCGTCTAAAGGGCGGGTTGCAGGTGCCTCCATGATTGTGCTCTTTCCATTCTTTCTTCTGCCCTAGTGATTGACACCGATCACCCCTGCGGCAAGGGATATCACAACCCCTTCCATCTATCCGAACTTTTTTCTTTTTTATACAGTACCAGCCCGCCTGTTTACCTATCCGCAAGTCATGGGTATATCAAGCGGAAGGGCTGTTCCCTGTTTCGAGAACTCTTCTTTATGTGTCCCCGTGACGGATAGTCGTTATTTCACAGTCATAACACATCATTGTGACCGGTCCCGCTGTCTCAATGCGACCTTTTTTCCGTCCCGTGGGTTTTATTAGTAACGGAATTCAAGACCTGCTATCAGGAAACGGGCTTAGGTGGGCTAAGAGGATAAGGGAAACGTCGTAAAGTTTTACAGTCGGAGGAAAAATGAAATAAAATTTACCGGTGCCCATAAAATTAACCCTAAATGAGGGATGATAGAATCGTCAGCCAGCCAATCAGGAATGATCCGTTCAGGAAGTTTAAAATAATCCGACTCAGCTGAATTTTTAACAAGTGAATAAGCCCAACGATCTAAAATATTTGTCGATAATACCCAGTAAGTTCACTAGTAAATATAGAATTTCTTATTTTGAAACTATTTAATTTTCCAAAGGCTTACTGCATGACGGTAAGTCAAATACCTCTGAACTAATTGAAATTAAATTCACTTATACGAGTGATTATTAAAAAACAACCAATTTTGAAGTCCCTCTTCATTTTTTTTTTTTTTGTATTCATTATAAAATTATAGATTCATGTTGCTTGTTTTATGTTTTATATTAATGTTTATATTATACACGATTAATTAGTCATATTGGGATGTTTTACTTATGTTCCATTTGCCATAACCTCTATAATTCCTAGTGCAATGCGTTTTACATTTCAATACATGTTAAGTTAATTTCATTCTATAATAAAAACTGTAGATATTAATATAATATAGTGTTAAAAAAATATTTGAGGAAAAAGGGTTTACGGTATTGAGATCCTAGATTGAAATTTTTAAAAAAATATATCAGGAAAGCAAA
>NW_027109405.1:303824-321239 GCF_000696795.3 Halyomorpha halys
TATATTTATCCAGTTTGAACAGTATGAAAGATATTCTAAATTAAGTCCCGAAAAAAAAAAATATATTGTCTTGGACAAGATAAATACTAAGAAATTTCAATTACTTCCGAGTCTCTCGAATGTGGTAACTCTGAGATTTTGAATTTGACGTTGGACTCCACATTTGTTGTCATTGCTTTCATTTGAGCAGTGCAAAAATAAAAATCATAAATCATTAAATAATACCTTAAAATTGGACAATAATTCAATATTAAATGATTTTGTCAAAGTTCTATTTGCCATTGCCGTATCATCTTCAATATTATGTCTAAAAATATCAAATAAATTTATTGAATTTTTTAAAAATATTTTTAAATTTATTTATTGCTATTTACAACTGTACATTATAATACATTTAGTAAATTCGATCTCAGTTAAATTGGAGTGTTACAGGCGTGTAGAGAAAATACCCATTGGTAACACTCTTATGACGTTTACATTAGCAGATCTTGTGGCCATCTTCTTTTCAGGCACGTCGGAGGATTGTCAGGATTGGAAGTGAAAGCAAGGTTAGAAACTTGTGGGTTTGGGTGATTAGGGAGTTTGTAATGGAAGGAATGATATCTGGTTCGGCTAAGATTACATATGGAACATTATGGTCTTTATGTATAATTTTATTTGTGACAAAGTAGGGAGCATTGAGGATTTTCAAAGGATTTTGGATCGCAATGATTGGATACGAGAGAAATTCGAAGGTTTAGTGGAGCCCCAAAGCTCAACTCCGAATGTCCAGATTGGCCTTATTACAGTCATGTAGATCAGTCTTTTATAATGAATTGGAAGTTTAGACCGTTTGTCTAGTTAGTGCTGTAATAGTCGAAATCAACGTGCATTTTCCTGTCTTGTCCAGTCTTGTGTGAGGATTCCGGGTTTCGAATGAATTAAATTTTTTTTTTAACATTTTTTAACATTTAACATTTAGTTCAAGTTGTTCTTGTTTTCTTTTTATAGATAATAATTTTGTTGTGAATTGGGTCCTGAAAATATACCATATTATGAGAATCGCTAATAAAATTAATTTGAATTATTATTATGAAAATTAAATTAAATTATATTAATAAATTAATTGTTAATTATTAATGAATTACTATTAAGTTCGCCAGAAATTCTTATTAAACGTTATGTAACTTGGTAACCACAGGGCAAAATACAGCGAACCAAAAATAGAGGTTATTTTCTGAATTATTATCCTAAGTATTTAGAGGTATTTTTTACGAGTGATCATCCAAAATTTTGAAATAGTGACCGACTGAATGAACCTGATAAATATACAAATCTTAAATTCAATATTTTCATCCAAAATAATATGCAATCTTATTCGCCAAATTTTGAAAAATGTCAATCTTTTATCAGGTAGAAATTAATAAAATTATCTCTAAATCTGGTTTTAAGTAACTTTTCTATTTCAAATAAAAATCAACTCTTCCACTTATTGATAAGAACAAATTTCTTTTATAGCTTATTTCAGTAATTTTAATGATAACAACATTCAAGTCGGATTTTGTTTATTAGTTTAGAGTAGCATATTCTCGGAAGCAATCGAAAATAATAATGTAGTAAACTTTATCAAAATTGTTTAATTTTAGACATGACTTATGCCAATGGAGATATGCGTATTACCTGTAAATAATAATCTGTTCATGGCTTTCCGAATTATTTAATAATGTATAATCAGAACTTGGATATTAAAGTAAAAACCTGTGGATATTACTATTAACAAACTTTTTCATATCACATTCATTGTTTTTCGGTTAATTGCCCTCCGGTATCATAATGTTCCACTTACCCTGTAGAACACATAGTTAGAACTCGATATGTAAGACTATATAGAACAAAACAATCCACTGACTTAAATACTCAGTCTAAGAGTCCGTGAAAATAAAATCATGTTATTTCACCCCAATTTTTTATTACTTTAAAATTATATACAGTTAAGACTAACAAAATTGATGACTCATGATTGGAAGGAATAAAAAAATGGTGGCTGTTCCAAAACGTTACAAGTAATTCATTTTCGAGTTCGTTTAAGTAAAAAAAAAACATAGTAGTAGTATTTTTCAATATATTTGTTAAAATAAATTTACAAAATATTGACTTACGACTTGCGTCCATAAACAAATATACAATAATAATATTGATAATAATAATTTTTCAGTTTTGGTGGTCTAATCATAAAAAAATCGTATTACTGTGAAAATCTATTACTTTTACTCTAGCATTGTAGCAACTGTATTACTACATGATCAACTTTTTTTAAAACCTGCATTATTTAATCATTGCTATTTTTAAATTTTATCAAAATTTACAACTGTAATAATAATATTTTAAATAACGCTTTTATCAATAAATTGACGAAATGAAGAAAATTCGTATATCTTTTTTTTTTTCATTGCCCCTATTTGAAATAAAGTTTTGTGTTTAACAGTGTCTGTGTAGTGGGTTGTTTTTTTTTTTTATCTGAAACGTTGTTATATTTTAAAACATGAATTTAGTGAATGAGTATTGACTTTATTTGAGTTAATTTGTGTGATATAATGGTATTGGAGCATGTGTAACAAGTAGGAGTAAATGATCTTAAAAAACTAGGTCTAAATCTACCACTAATATTTACGGGTTGTTCAAGTTGGTATAATGTCTGTCTGTTTAATATATAATTCATATATCTTTTTTTTTTCCTGACCTTCATATATCGATTTGATCATCATCGTTTAAAAAACTAAATTAAAACATTTAAAACGAGTACGACTGAAGGTAATATACGTTTATATAATTAATATTTTGGATTTATGTTTATGTTTGACTGTATTAATGCTGAAGTGGGTTTATCAAGGCTGGTTAAATCTTCGTTTTTCTTATTATTGTGACGTAAGCTGATAAATTGATTAAATTAAAACATGTAGGAGGTCGATATCTTGAAATTTGAAGAGGAGTAGCCTTCTAGTAACCTTAATATATGTCAAACACATGTCAAGATTTGCAACAGTGATTAAATTTTGACAGTGATAAATTCAATGAAGCTCTTCATTACGTATTAGATAGAAAAACAAACAGTATACAATAAGTAACTTAGAGAACTACCGGAACTGAACACGGTATAAAGCTTTGAAAATCACTTAAATAAAAAAAAGTTAAGTTATGAAAATGCGTAGATCTTTATATGTAAATATTTATATCTGTGTTATATTAATCCATCTCTATTATTAAATATGATAGAGCATGCTGAAAAAATGAAATAAAGTTCTAAATATCTTAATGGAATGAGGGAATCGATAAAATTGGAAATTATTATAACATTTCAATATAACTATTTTGGATTTTTAAAATATGAGTAATACAATAAGATTGGGCCTGCTTGCAGTACCTTATCATTCACATATAAGAAGATGAACAAATAATTACTTAACATGCTGAGGTGAATAAACTTCCAGTTAGAACATTGTTTTGCTATTCTATATTTTGTACAACATTTCGGGATTTACCCAATACTCATATACTGTGTATCCTACAGTTGTAACAATTTATTTAATATTAACAACAATTTTTTTCTATAAATTATATGTATACAATTAAGAATCTTATGATCTATATTTACCTCATATTTGTAATTATCGGGTTGTAAAATAAGTTTGTAGCGTTTATTACTGGTGATTTCAATAAAAACTTCAGTTTCTAGTAAATATTTTTAATCAATTATATATGACCATTTTGATCTATTACATGTTACCATCTTTCAGGAAATTTTTTACTTCCGTGTCCTCCTAGAACTTCTCAGATTTTTGTGCAATGAACTATTCTATGTGCGTTTTGTAACGAGCAAATTAAAATGTATCCCGTAGAGAGATTTTTGCAGGGCCCGAAATAAGTGAAAATCTGTTAGGGCAAGGTCTGGTAAATAGGGTGAGTGGGGGATCACAACACAGCCAAACTCCAATAATTTCTGCCGGGTCTGCAAAGACACTTGAGGACGGAAGTTATTGTGATGGAAAACTATACCTTTGCGATTAGCCAATACTGGACGCATTTGCTCAACCACTTTAATTGTTCCAACTGGGTACAGTATACTGTAGAATTAATGGTCTGGTTTGGTGGGAGGAGCTCAAAATAAAGACACCTTTCCAATCCCACCAAATGCACAGCATAACCTTTTTGGGATGTAATCTAGCTTTTGGAGGCGTATTATTGTACAGGACCGACTTTTCATCCCCAGTTATTAAACCTCTTTAAAAATTGATCATTAACATTACATTCAAGAGAGAATCACTAATGGATATGCGGTGCAATAAATTATTTTCCGTCAAATTGTGAGGAACCCATATATCACTTCGAGAAACATATTCCGCTGCCCACAATTGAGTACAGACACTTGCATGAGATATGTTAAGCGTTTCTGCGATATCCCGTTACGTACAGTGAGAGTTGTCCGTGACCAATGCTTGAATTTGGTCATCATCGACAGTTGAAGGACGATCGACCGCTTTGCGTCTTCCAAGTCAAAATTTCCAATCCTTAATCGAACAAACCACTTACGGACGGTGTTCATCGCACAAGGCATCATCGCTATACACACTGTAAATTTTGTTAACCGTCTGTGCAGCGCATTTTCTTTTTCGCAAATAAAAAATTATTAAATAACGAAAATGAATTTTTTCTCGTTTTCGAGCAAGCAAGATACCACTTAAAGATAAGGAATCCCTGTTTCTGCTGATGCATAAAAGCACCTTTACTAATCCTTTTTCAGAATATGTAAATATTATTGACCAAGTAAACATGATTTTATAAACTCAGAGAGGATTAAATTGAAATATAGAAAAACGCTAGGAACTTATTTTACAACCCAATATATCAATTTCCAGAATATAATTAATAATTACCTTTATAAATAATAGCAACCATCGTTTATGTTTTATATATAAATATTTTAACAAGGTTGGTAGAGATAGTGAGAGGAAGAATGGGTGTGAACACATATACTCAATAGAGTATGTACATTTGTGTTTGTATATGAGTGAGTGAGAGTGGGAGAAACATAAGTTCACACAGAAATTTTTTTTTTCAAAGATGTGCGCTTTATGTTCACATTTATTTTATACAATATGTTTAAATATATAATACTATTTCAATACATGAAAAATGAGCAATACAATATAAAACTATTAAAACATGTGCTTTTTTATTTGATTTATTGTATTGAATAATCTTTCTATTGACTATTCGTTTCTCTTCATTATCTCCGTTACTATATAAACGTTTTTATGAATAAAATAAAGACCAGGAGAGGGGTAGCATCATGTAGATATCTACCTGCATACTTCCTCTACCAGTAAACATTTACAAAAGCAATAAGCCAATACAGGAATATCAGCTTTATGTTCACCTCTGTCCATGGGGAATTCTTCCCACCTTCTTCTAGTGGCAGGATATAAACTTATGCTATCATAAAAGATAAAAATGTAAGGATAAGAAAAATAAAATAAATTAATTAAAAAAATAAAGCTAAATAATATGAAATAAATAAAAAAAAATAAACAATAATAACATTAGATCCGTGCAGCAAGTCAGCAATGACAGCATCAGCAGTATCCTCGGCGGACCGTTAGGGCTAGTGACACTGGAATTCAGATTCAGTCTGTCAATGAAATTATTGGAATAGTCTGTGACAGTTACTGTCAAGGTCAGTGTGCAATGTCTATTTATAAACATAAAAAGGAACCTCAACTATTCTTTAAAGCACCTCAGATTGGAATTGATCTATGTTAATCTTTATTTGTTGTTCTCCATAAATCGACCCCATGTAACCAAACGATTTTATGAGTCCTCATAAATAGTTAGTATGTTAGACAGCAATAATTTGGAAAGTGTGTCAAGCAGCTTTTTCTAGAAACCTACATAACGAATATTATTATTATATTGGAATATATAGGAAAATAACTAAGGACATGATTCATGTCTATGTGTGAAAGTGACGAATAGGCTCATCGACTCGTTCATTTTTAATCTTCATCTTCTGGTCCAGAAAGCAATATCATCCCAGTGTTCTTGGATAGGTTGAGAAGCCTTAGCGGCATCTTTGTTAGATGTTAGAATGGCTGAGTCATCAGGAAATGAAGTTATCAGAGTTTCCAAGTATTGTGGGATGTCTTAGCAATATATATTCGAATGTGCTAGTCCTCAGACACTGCTCTGAGGTATTCCAGCTTTAGAATCCTATGAAATAAAACACATCAATTTTTACTTTAATTATCAAATACATCAAACAAATCAATTTTTACTTGGTTACAACTCTCATTTACGTACGACTGTATTATAAAAAAATTTGTTGACAGGTAAATGTTATCAATTTACATAGTATGGTCTACTGATATATCCTGTCAAAGACTTGATTCATCGCCAAAAAAATCACCGGGGGAGGGAGGCAATAATATTTTAACTTTAACCAGAAAGAAATAGAATCCACTGAACAGACTGAACCATACCGCTTGTTCTATAGTTTGAGTTGAGAATTTCGCTCCAACATCAACAGCATCTGTTATCATAGTCCTTAAAGGTATCGATTATTCTAACGTTTCTTTGAAGCTTTCCCAATTCGCTTGACCGAGGTTGGTAGAATGGTAAGTGGAAAACTCAGACTATAAATATAACGCACTACAGATTAAAATATACACAATAATTGAAATATATACATATACACATGCACATTATCATATGTATATTTATTTATAGTCATAGAATGTCATTAACTAGCCTTTTAGAGAACTTCAATCTCATTTCATAACCTCTTCGATAAATATGATATCCTTTAATATTACAAAGGAGTGGCTGAGTCTTCAGACTGCGTCCTGTTTAGAGATGGTGAGTGACCGGCGATCACATATTTACATGTGCGGCAACGTCGGACTTAGTTACAGCCAGGAGTTAGGTGAACAAAGCTAAATTAATCTGGGCTGTTCGAAACAAAATGGCAGAAATGCCTCCTTTGGCGTAGAAGAAAGAAATTAATATAACTAAATTATGATTACTTTTTTAATGCCAATATTTAGTAATTGGTGAATTAGTATAGAATGAATAATGAGGCTACCAATATAGAATAAGATTGGTTATGAACTGAAAAAATGAACAATTATTTCATATTTATAAAAATTATTTTCCTATAATTCGCCAATTGTAACAGTTTTCAGGCTCACTTTCCACACGAAGTACGTTTTGAAGTGAGGTTGTGAACAACTATAAAAATAATATTTTTCAATTATTAGTATTCTTCGGTAACCAATATTTATGTCCTAAATGAAATATCACTTATATTTAGTTAAAACCAAAAAAAATTGCAATTAAGAAGGTGTCAATATAATTTGGAATAGATATGATATACATGTTATAATTTTCAAATTAGTAGAACGTGAGACTCAAAGTACGCTTCAGGGCATCGGTTTGGAAAAGATTAAAAAAAAAAAAAATAATAATAATGGCTTAAGTTTCTTTCATAGCTACTACCCATATCTAATTTTATTATTTGTAGTAGAAGAGTAAATTTGATATTGTCATGTAAATGCAAGGACTACATTCACAAAATAAGTCAGGTGCTCTACTTATGATTTGAAATTGCATACACATTCTTTCCTCATTCCAGCATCCGAATGCCGACATTATGGTAATCAACCCAGCCGAGGGATCAACAGTTAATAATAACAATGCTCAGATGATAGGACGTGCCATTGTCGTCCCAGACCACACGTAGAATATAAATAGGATATTGAATGTATATGACGTGTTTATGGATCCGAGACAATATGTGTTTTGTTTATCTATTCCCGGGGCATGTCGAGTATGATATTCCATTAACTGGAGCGAGTGGGGTCCCTATTTAATTCTAGAGCAGAGCATTTCGAATGTTGACGTCGGAAATTATGATGTTTTCATTGAACAGTTCTCCGGGAATGGGGTCCTGTCTTATTTACGACTGGAGCTAATGGGGCGTTGAAAGGGTATCGCTATACCTGAGCATGGCAGCCAATCGGAAGGCCTCATTAGGTCTCTGGTCCTTCGAGGGCCTGCCAAAAGATCCTCCCCGGTTCCAACGTATTATGCAAAATACAATAACAATTTGCCCCCCTCCAGATGAAGCAGATGAGGCATTTATAAACAAATATATCAGAGCGGGCTGGACCGGTGAATGGATGCATTATCATAGATATGGCCGAGTAGCTCTTTGTAGGGTACAAAGCTGCCGCCGATACGTATGGTAATGTCCGGTCCTGGCCCATCCTCGTTCTCGATTTATTTATTGGGATATCTTTGAGGAGGAGGTCACGGGCTGTTGGTAGCTACTAGTTCCCACGTAACTCTGTCAATGCAGACCGGGAAAAAAAGTCTGTACCAGTCCCATAAGTTCTGAACCAGATAGAATCCTTGGCAGCTTGGACCGTTCGCGCCGATTAGTTTTTGTATTGAAATAGTCTTCCCCTTGCTCCTCGGTGCTTCATTATCAAGTAGGAAAAAGAATCCAAACGAATTCCTTTACAACGGGAAGATATGAAATGTTGAAGAGTACTCAATCATCTTAATCGGGCTGAAGATCAAGCATGACGCTTATAACGTAGAACAGTTAAGTACCACATACTCATACACATCAATATCAATTTATATAATCAATCATAAATCAGTATAATCAATCTATTTAATATAATAATAAGAAACATTGATTATCGAGTTAATTATATGTTAGAAAAATGTTTCAATACCGTAATTCTTTATTCCTTATTTTATTAAAATTAATTTATCATTTTTTAAAAAATAAATTCATCATTTAATCACTTATTGGTTTAACATTTTCACTGCTACTGCTATAATTTCATGAAAAGTCATGTTCTAGGTTAAGATGTTGAATTTAAATATATTTATGATTACCTGTGTGTTAATGATCTCGTTCATACAGGACGACAGAAAACAAAAATTATATACAAAATTAATATTTTTTTTTTTTAATAATTTATTTATTGATATATACAACTGTATGCACATATATACAACTGTATGCACATATATACAACAAGTAAATTTGCTGTAGGTGACATAGTGACATGATAAAAACATGTGGAGAATCTACCCACTGATAGAACTCCAATAACATTACTGGAGAAGATCTCGACATCTTCTTTTCAGACGCCTAGGAGGATTATTAGGTAATGAAGGAGAAGCCAGGTTAGAAACAAGTGGATTTGGGTGGTTGAGAAGTTTATTATGGAAGGAACGGTATCTGGTTCTGGCCAAATCGGCAACATATGGAATATTGAGGTCCTGATGGATGACTTGATTTGTGACAAAGTAAGGAGCATTAAGGATTTTACGAAGGATTTTGGACTGTAAGGATTGGATTCTGGAGGAATTCAAAATTAAATTTAAAAAGAAAATATGAAACTTGAAGATATATTTTTATTTTAAAGATATCCTTTATGTGTCTAGAAATACTTGTAATAATATACAATAAAATAAAATAAAATCGCTACCATTAAGTTTTGTCTTAATTTATTCATTTGGTTTTTAGAATTTATCATTTAAACATTGAAGACGTTAGACCAATATCATGATTATATCTACTTACAAGTAATTTTATACAAGCCACTAGATATCAAAATGTGTCAACAAAATAATTTATAAACTTATGAATCCAATTCCTCCTATTGAAAAAAAAAATGTTGACTCAACTCCTAAAAAATGAAATATGTAAGTTAAAACTTAATACTAATCTTTAGTAAAATAAAAATGATTATTTTTTACTGAGCAACAAAATAACAGTGAATTTCATATTTCAGTTGTCGATTATTTTTTTGTAATTTATAACATACAATAAATACAATTTTAATGATTATTTTTTATTTATTTATATAAATATTTTACATCCACTCTAGTTATACCTTTCTTGACATTTCCTCTTCTATACGCTCTGATAAACTTTAAGAATATCAGTGATGGGCCTAAAACTAATTTAACTAAAAATAAATTAACTTACCTGAAATACATTCTGAATACAATAAATACATAATCTGAAGTAATGATAATAATTTTAAAATTGCAATTACAAGTAATTGTAATTAGTAATATCATATGCTTGAACCACAATGATTGTAATTGTGATCCGCACTAACAATCACAAGTTGAGCCAAACTATTTGTAATCACCAATTATAACTTATTGTTTTTAATTAATTTTTACCCAAGACCGAATTCGAAAAACTCGTCATTGTATCAGTTACCATTTACAGCTAAAAAGTATATTATCTTTATATTATTGTTATGGATAGTACAAAGATTATAATATACTAATGAATATATATTATATACTAAGGATATTATATTATTTGGATAATATTATATACTGGATATATATTATCTTTGTATCCAGTACCCTGCCAACCGTGTGGTATTGATCAGTATGTTAAATTAATAAAACAGTTGGTAAAGACAATTTTCTCAGTCAAAGAACCTGAATTTCTGAAAAAGTTTAGTGAATCATACAAATTTTGTGATTTACTCGCCCAATTATTGCGCATTGCTTTGAGAAGAATCCAGTTGATCCATAATAGACAATAATCTTAAAAACATTAATTAGACAGTGAATTTTATGACAGACCGAAGAAGTTTGAACCAACACTATGCAGAGATTTTAAGTAAAACTAATTTATGAAAAATATGGGATAAAATTAATGTTGATAAATATAATCAACCTTGATATGAATTGTAATAATAAAAGAAATAGGAAATTTAACCAAAAAATAGTTTAAATAAATTTAAATAAATTAAATGCCTGACCTGATTGTTGGGTAGGTTACAAATATTGTGATAAATTATAATAGTGAAAGTTAACTCTGATTAAAAGATTTAATTTTTAATTTAATATGAAGAATTAACTATAGGTAAATAGGTTAAGGTAAGGATTGCTTATTAACAAATTTATATGATTTCCTAATGTTTTAATATCTCATGGGGTAATTGTGGACTGAAATTAATGACCTGTGTAGAATAGCCAGCAAAAAGTTTTTTAATTGATGTGGTTCTAAAATTGTATTTAAGGAATGATAGTTTATTGATAATATTGTTATTTATTTAAAATCGTAAAAAATCATATGTATAATAAAAGCTGTTTGTGTTAGATTGTCTATTGGACTTATGTATAGATATAGAAATATAGATTTTTTAAAGACTAAAATTGGATAAAATTTATTTTATTTAAACAATAATAACCAGCCTCAAGAAAGTGTAAAGATTATATATAAAATTATTATTCTTTTATTTGTTTAATTAATTTTATCTTGTATTCAAATTCAATTATTTTCATTTTTCAATTGAAATTGTCGTGAATTGACCATGTTTTTTTCTACTTTTATCGTATTTTCACCTTTTCTATTGAAATCTTAACGAGGAAAAATTTTGTGTCTTTTTTTTACTAATTAACACTATATTTCTGATTTTTTGTAATAATATTTATCGAAAATTGTGTTGCGTTGGTAAATCACCCAGTTTACTTCAAATATTTAAATTCCCAGAAACCTAAAATTGCTGAAATAGTGAAACAACCTTGAAATAATCATGGAAGTTAGTTTTTTCGATAAAAATATCAAATATTTCTCAAAACTAATCGGCATGTCAATCGGAGGTTTTTCGCTCCCCTGAAAATTTTTTAAGTTTTGATAGAGCTGGTTTTGAAGCTAAACGCCACATTTATAAGTCCAATAAATTTATTTATTGCTTGAGAGTATGTAATTAATTTATAATATAACTTCTTTCGATCATTTATCTCAACTTTCTTTATTTTTCTCCAACGCTTCGTTCCTTAGGTCAAGGAATATCATTAGTCAAGATCAAGGAAACATATTAATAGCCTACCAAATCTATTCATTAATAAATTATACATTTATCATCAAATAGAACATCATATACATGCTCTTTATCATCAATTTTTATTTAATTGCAAGTGGAAACAAATCAATGTTATGTTGGGTGTTTGTTATCTCCATGTATGTGACAATAGAAAGTCTTACATAAGGTGTTATCTGCTCACAAGGTGCTGTAAATAATAATAATTTCTCATATATGTCAAAGCAGTTGATGACCACTCAGGTTTCAAAGGCATGAGAACGCACGAAGGTTCCGTCACCCGAAATTCCTGATCTTGCATGGACTTCATCGGGAGCGGTGAGCACACCGATGCACTCAGATTTATGCCCACTTAGCTGTCACATCAAGCGACACCAATTCGTCACGCGGTCATTTTTCATTATTCGGCCGCACATATTAAAAGGACAATACCATTAGGTCGGCAAAGGACAAAGAGTTCTTAGAAGGATCTCTTCACCTCATGAATCTCCTTTTATAATTACCATTCTCTTGTTAGGACTTAGTGTTATGCTTGTTGTAGTCATTATAATTCATTTCCGAGGCGTTTTTATTCATTATATAAATTTTTCAGTTTATTATAAAATGTTTCCTAAATTAAAATTTTTTTAATCTCATTATGATACCTTCTACATTCGCTATAAGGATGTTGTGTATTCAGTATTTTTGATACATTTCTTATTGGAAAATTCTTGCTAGATATATCAAAGAGTTTTTTAAAAAAAAGGTTAATAAAATAATGATCGTAACAAGTCTTATACGACATGGAAAATGTTTAAATTACCCAACAATTAATACGATTAATTTCACCGAAATAATTAAAATTTTTCTAGCCTAAAGTTTAACTTATGTTGTCATTTATGTTTATTCGTATTATATTATTTATGATAATACATTTAGACATACAAAGCAAGCCTTAATTTCATACAACTGGTTTCTGTTAATACAACTTAGTTTCGGCACGTACTGGATTTGGTTCTCATGATACGCGGAGCAGTTTAAGCTGGTCATAGCATGTATGGGTCTAAAATATATTTTTACGGACCGAAAGAATGTCTAGTGCATGATTAGTTTTAAAATTCCTAAGAATATTGTTTTTAATTGTATATTTTATATCTTTTAATCAAGGGCCAGATTTTCATTCAGTACACAAATTCAAAATATGCCACATAATAAGCAATAAAAACCTTTCAAATATGCACTACAAAACAATTTAATAATACAATACATTACTTGATACTTAATAAATAATCAGGAGTTAAAAAAATATGCTCAAACAAAATATGCAATTGCTAAAAAATCCGTGCCTTGCTTATAATCAAATAATTACGTAAATATACAATTTTATACATAAATGATACATAAAATAGTTTGACACTTTTTGAATCAAATTCATTGTGTCTTCTTTATTTATTCATTAACTTTTTATATTCAAATGTTATTCTGTGAGGTATTTTTTGAACTTTGAATTGGATTTTTATTTTTACAAGTAACAATATTTATAGTAAGTTGGTCATTGAACGATTTTAATCAAATATAATAATAATTCCTTTTTATTATTTATTTTTAGAGAGCAAATTTATGACTTAAGCGAGTGTTAATAGTGGTTCGACCTTTTTCAAATTTGTTATCTTTTAAAATTTTTGTGATTACTGTTTATAAAAATGATTCATAATTTTTAGTTCCTGGAAAAGTGGTTCATTGGTTTCTTGTTTTCTTTTATTATCTGTTTATTACACGATTAATACACCTTTATGCTTTGTTAACATGTTAAACTTTATCAACTGCGCAGCCGGGTAACATTATCTGTACTGGATGAATAATATTTATTTATTTAAAGTGGTTTACAACTGTACAAATAATAAATACAACAAGTAAATATGTTGTATGTTTCATTTGCACTTGAAAATCTTGGGAATGAATCACCCATTGGTGGTGCTTCAAGCATTAATTTAAATTAGAAGGTCCCGTGGCCATCTTCTTTTCAAACACCTCGGAGGATTATCAATTATCAGCAATGAATGGGATGTTAAGGTCTTTGTGGATGAGTTTATTTAATAACTTAATAAGGAGCATCGAGGATTTTACGTAGGATTGTATGCAGGAGGAATTTGATGGTTTGGCAGAGCCCCAGAGCTCAATTCCATATGTCCAAATTGGTCTGATTATCGTAGTGTATAATGATTTTTTTAGTGAATGGAACGTTTAGAGCGTTTGTCAAGTAGGTGTTGTAACAGTCGGAATCTACGAGCAGTTCCTTGTCGTTTCAGTCTTGTATGTGGATTCCAAATAAGTCTCTGTTCAAGATGGAGTCCTAAGTACCGAATCTGTTTAACAGGCGTTAGTGGAGTATCTAGAAAAGATACTGTAGGACAGGAGGGCAGAGGTTTACGAAGGAGAGTAAAGGTGGTCTGGTGGGATTTGTCGGAATTTATTTTGATTCTCCAGTTTTGACACCATTCTTCAATGGATGTTGTGTGTGTCTGTAGTGTTTGTGATGTGGTGTGTGATGTGGGTCGTTGTTTACAGACAGTATATATGTGTCATTAGCGTGTGTTGTTAGAATGGGTTGGGAGGTCAGCTGTATAAACCGTATAAAGAATGGGACCTAAGATACTACCTTGAGGAACACCGGCGGACTGAGGAAAGAGAGATGAGTAGGCTAGGTTATGATTTACTTTAAAGGTTCTATCGGAGAGGTAGGAGCGGATTAAAAAGAAATATGTAGGGAGTAGGAACTAACGAAGTTTATAGAGAAGACCTGGCCAGACTCGATCAAAAGCTTGTTCAACATCGAGGAAGACTCCCGTGCAGTACATTCCGCGCTTCAATGTGGAAGATATGACATCAACCACTCGTTAACATGACTCTGTTATATGGTAGAATGGGATGTTCAAAATCCAAACTGGTGGTCAGGAATAACATGATATGAGTCAAGGATTGGATATAGGCGTTTTAATAAGTGTTTTCTAGAATTTTGCCCATAATGGACAATAATGAAAAAGGACGGTAGGAAGATGGATATTTAAGTGGAATATACACATCTTTGTCATCTGCCTTATTATTTAAAAATGACTGTTGATTTGATGTTTTTATTTTGCAGAAGGTTTATCCCGTAAAATCTCTTTATATCTTTATGTTATTGAAAAAATTTACGATGTTTTGAAATTACAATTCCAAAGCCCGATCGTACCATACGGTTATTCCATTGATCTTGCACAATAGTCGAAAGTTCTTTGGACTTTAGCATAAATAAAGCTACAACACACTTTTTTACCATAAATTACGACACAAAAACATATTGATATAGCGAATGGGTATCACTCTGATGCCAAACAAGAGGAACATTGATATGAGATCTTCTGAAATAATTGGATTAGATTAAGGATGAGAATATGTACCGCTGTTCACGTGTTTCCTCAATTCCTTATTCGTCGTTTTTATTGTAATGAACGTTTGATAATGATTGTGTACTGAATGTTTCCACCCTATCCGTATCGTTAGAGGACAATCAGAGGCAGGAGAGAGGTCCTCAAGTCCGCCTCCGCTCTCTCCCGTAATCAGCGATAATCGCCCCCTGGATCCTAGTTCACGGTCCACTCCTCGGGACATGTCACCCGCCCCAAGAGCCGACATTATCGCCGTCCGCAAATAATCTAATTGCCCAAACGCCAATTAATAGCGTGACTCATTGCGGCGGCCACGCGACTGCCAGTTCCAGTCGATATGATTGCTCCGGGTGTTCCGTTACCCACCAAATACCAGGATTAGCTCCCGCTTGTAATACAAGCTTATTGTTGTAATGTAGCGAGTGGTTAAAGAAAAGCCGCCGAGGCGCCTGCCTGTCATAGGATACCCTCCTAGTTAGCGGACAATGGAGTTGCTATTAAGTGCCATTGAAGCCCTGCATCGACGCCCGAGTATCGTTACGTTATCGCTTGTAAGAAGCTTAGGGTTTAATATTCGTTCTCAGCTTTAAGTGTGAGTTCAGTCGAATCAACAGCTAGTTTAAATTCATTGATCTTATATGAACTGCTTTTCTCTAAGGCATTCATGGGGCCAAAGACGCAAATTGAGCCCAACGAATAAATATGAAACATGTATTTCTGGAGCCTCCACGCGACCGCCCCCTACCCCAATTCATTAATTAATCACCATTAAAACAATTATTCGATTTAGGAAACCGAATATTACGGCTTTTTGTTAGCCTTCACTTTGCTTAATGGAATGTATAAGATGCATTGCGATGAAGAAAAATTTCGAATTCGAGATTTCAATAGAAATAAACGTCTTCAAGACTTCTGAGTTCAAATAATAGTTCTCACAACCATCTCTCATTGTTAGTAATAATAAAAACAAATAAATATGAACCATGAAAGAATTTGAAAATTGATTAAAATGAAAAGGCGGTTTTAACATAACCAGCTTAGATAGATTGGAAAATTGGTAATAACCGAGGAAGTCCGTTCTCTTCCGATCATATTGCATAGCGCACGGCTTCATTATCTCTTGTTAAACTGTTGTATTCTAGGCAGAATTTTATTTAAGTTTCTATCTATGTTTTCAAGTACCTTTAATTTTTTTATTTGAAAAATAAAATAAAAATCTCTCTTTAATTCCAGTAATAAACAATGGATGATTTATCGAATGGAAGAATTTGATAATTGTTGATAGTTGTTTTTCCATGGTTGTTATGACAATAGTAAGATTTTACTTTTACTTTAATTTTTCTTTATATGAAATATATAATATGGTATTGTCTTCATGTACAGTACAGAAGTAGCTGTTCAAATGAACGTTGATTAAATTAATCTCAAAGTAGGGTGGTAAGTGATTTTTTTCACCCTTTATCTGTCTTTTTTTTTTATCTGTCTTAAGGTACTCCCACCTCGAAGGCCTCGGCAAGGAAACCCGGTTGCTTCAGACTAGTTACGTCCCTCTTCAACATTTGAAAGCACTCCTCACATTTTGACAGTCGCCTTATTTTCAGTTCCTTCACATTTGTTTTCAAGTTAATTTATTTTGTTTCTTGTACTCTAATTATAATTACACACTATTTAAAAAATGACCAACCAGTCATTTGCCAATTAGTCAAATAAAGGATGAATGAAGTTGGACAAAAATATACCTCAAAAAATACAATTTTATTTGGAGTTAGTTTACAGAAGAATATTTACAAAACTGACTATGCATCAATTACGATAAACTGTAAACATTGTAATGTCTTAACAAGCGATTATTATATGGCTAGTGATTATTTTATTTTATTATTATTTGTTTTTTTCTTTTCATGTTGAAATAAAAATTTTATTTATTTTTATGTTGTTTTTTGTTTATAATTTATTTATTGTTATTTACAACTGTATACATATATACACATCAAATAAATTTGCTGTAAGTGATATTATGACATGATACAAACATGTGGAGAATCTACCCATTGATAGAACTCCAAAAACACTTCTAAAGGAGAAGATCTCGAGGCCATCTC
>NW_027109405.1:321919-323725 GCF_000696795.3 Halyomorpha halys
TTATTTTATTTTAATATGAATGTGATCAGTTATCACTATAACCTATTGTCCAACAATGGCAGCCTGTAATATTTATCAATATATATAAAGTATTACAATTAAAAAAAAAATTGTAATGTATCGATTTTGACTAACGTTAACACTCAATACAATTTTTTATTAAGACCGAAAGACATAGCGATAATTATGAGTACAACAAGTATTACTTGTTGAAGATGAAAATTAAATTTTTCCAAGAATTAACATTTAGTTAGTGATATCCTAAGTAAATAATTATCTTTTCTCATTTTTTTAATTTAAATTTTTCAAAATTGCTATTCAATCGTGGATCTTTAACAACATATTAGAGCCTAGTAGCCTAGAGTTATCCGATTCTTGGGATTCAATAGGAGTAGAAGTAAATGAAAATAAATGGAACAGTGAAAGTTCGGCTAAATAAAACAAAATAACTGAATTTTCTTAAATGACACGGTTGCTTAAAAAATAGTGTATCTACACTTAGTTTAAAGCATGTAGGTACCAAACTTTTTTTTTAAATTAGTATAATCAACTTATCGTCTTCATATACTGATGTTCATACAACCTGTATATTATGTTATATTTTAATTTTTAACAAATATATTAGTATAACCAACGGACTCATATCCACTATATATTTTGGACCGAGACATCACCCGTTTAAGGGATTCTACCTAAGACCCAATTCTATATACTTTATCAGGTTTTGCCAAAACAAAGAGATTTTGTAGTGAAAAGAAAATTCCAAACAAAATATAATTAAAATCATCTAAGATTTATTATTCAGGGTAACTACTTTAGACATTCTCATAATCATATTTTTATTAACGTATATTAGAAAATGAAAATGTATAGCTATGTGTACAGCACCATATTAATCTCTATATAACAATTTTAGAATAAATTATTAAAATACATGCATGCAACATTATTTAATTACAAATTAATTTTTTCATACAAATTATTAATATCAATTCATACCTTCAATTTTTCTTCATTTTATAGGGGGGAATTTATTTGAGTAACTTCGTCAGTTTTATAATTCTGAAGCTCCTGGAACATAGCTGGGATATTTAAAAAATGTTTATGATACAGAATAATCAGAAAAAATTAAAACAGCCTAAATATTGTTAAATCAATTATTCCAGACTTATATTTCAAGGCAAAAATAATTTACGATTCAGGTGCGAAATTAATTTTACCAAAGAAATGGTCAAAATACATCTTGTCTGTAGTCCCTCAGATGTATAAACATATGTTAATTGTAACTGTAAATTTTTTTGTTTGTAATTTATTATAAACAAAAAAAAACCGACTCCTCTGTTTTCTGAATTGACTAATACATCCCTCAATTTTTTATACATCCCTTTGCGTGCGCGGATGCGTTCGTGGTCGTCCGGTCAAGAGACTAACGGGTTGCTATCAATAGCTAAAAGCGCTAAGGACACGTTTCATAAGGTAACTCTTCAATATTGCAACGGGGCAAAACGTCAGCGTAAAAAAAAAAACCGGCAGGTGTACCCAGGTGGCGTGTGCATTCCAGATTTGTTGTGTGAGAATCTCGACAGATGTCCCAATTCTTCATTAAAGTCACCATCTATTATAGAGTTAACAACTACTCGGTTTTTTATGTTGCTATACAACTGTCAGCAAGTAGGAGTTGTGGTTATTATGGAATATCCACCGATTTTTCATAACTGTGGATATTTATTTACATTTAAGCGGTCTTTGTATAGGCCATTTAATTACAGCTTATGTCCTTAAAAAATTATATTTATATATATTTTT
>NW_027109405.1:323835-336340 GCF_000696795.3 Halyomorpha halys
TGTTGCATCTACATATCAGAGACAATGAAAAATTTAGTATTAATTAATAATATTATCAATATTATAACTGGTACTTATAAATGGTAATCAATACTGAACAAAAGGTGTTGGTCAGAAAATTTACATCGTTCCATCTAAAAAAATAATTTTTGTTTTACACTAATTCACAGACCTAGTTGTTATTTTAATTAATTTTGAGCTTTCTAAATCTCGCTTATATATTTTTTCTGTTGGTAAAAAACCAGCCTAAGAAAACCAGATCCAACGCTATGCAAAAAAAACGTTATGTTTCTAGAGCAATACCATATGATAAATTATTTCATAGCAAAATAACATTTTGGATAATTATGTTTTATAATTCATATATATTCAGTCATATATTTTAATGTAAATACTAAAACTTAGCTGATGAATTACCACTAAATAACGAACAATATATAAAAGTAACTAATGTTCTAATTCATTTATATCCTATACAACTAAAAAACACCGACCATTGATCATAGCTGTAGCATATTGATCTTAAAATAGAATAATATGTAAAGACACATATATTTTTACACACACATTTTGATTATAAAAAGTTTGGCTTTTAATCATATCAGACGTCAATAAAAGAAGGATAATAATAGAATCTATTTATATAATTACAAATATGGTATAAAGAACTTAAACAATATAGAAATTGTATGCCAACATTATATACACATAATCAATAAAAGAAATAAGATTATGAAATCGTAAAAATGGTAAATCATTCAGAACTAAGAAAAGAGAAAGGTTATATAAAACTAATTTTACTAATTTTTAAATAAGAACGAAATAACAGGTAACAATTACAAATTAGAGGGATGAAGGAAAAGTTAAAACGGGAAATTTTTTTTTAAAGTACTTTTTATTTATTGATAAATTGATTTATTACACAATCAACCTGAGGATGCCTGAGGCCACTCTATCCCCGCGTATGAGGAGTAGAGCAGACTCTAAAGATCATCACACCCCTCTCGCCGCATCACCGATAAAACGGGAAATTAATGAAAATATAAGAAAATAAAGATGTGTCAATTTGGTGATTTTTATATTATTGTTTAAATGAATAGAACAACTTGTTGATGTTAAAATTATAAAATAATCATATTATTTATGTTATAAAATAATAATGTTAAAATTATAAATATTAATTTTGAAATTTTTAATTTACTTATTATTATAGATAAATTTGATAATGGGTAAATGCTGTTCTAAACGCCAATAAAGAAAAACAAAGTTTTAAGATTTATCAATTTTTTCTTGCAATTATAACTTACAAAAGATTATTATGAACCCTTAGAGATATCATGTTAGTTTAACAAAAATTATCATTTCCATTCTTTTTCCTGATGGTTTATTTCTATATTTAACCCAAGGCGGTTAACATCCAATACTTTACAATGACATACCGCTAGCCCTTCCGGTCTCATGGATAGAAACTCTAAGCTGCGGGACAGACCGCACGGCTGTGTCCATTGAGACTGGCATCGAAATTAAACGGTGCTAACTGGCCACCGCCGGTATTTTAATCAGACGGATCAAAGAGGCCCGCATGTTCTCACGGTGACCAATGGTCAGCTGCCGACACAAAGGATTGATATTGGCAACCAGCGACTGCTGTAGCGAATGAGAGTTCAATCAGCTCTGCAGAGGTGGCAGCTGGGGGTGGCAACCCCATCGTGGTCTGAGGTGTCTCGGGTGTCAACTGCGTGTCAAGAGGTGGCTGCAGGGTTCTGTCCAATGACTGCGAGTATGGACTGTCACTACTTGGAATCAGATCTAATTGTTGTATTTCTAAGAGGGAAAGTTAGTAAAAGTCAGAGATGTGTTTTGTAAATTGCAAGACATGTTGACATGTTTATTTTTCAAACAAGATTGAATGAATGATCTTGTATAGGCAATGGAAACAGTGTTAGTCACAATTCCAAAACGTGCAACAGCGAATAACATATTAAAAATATTTAGACTATTTTATATCTTCTTCTTCTTCTTTTTTTTAATACCACTGTATGGAGTATGCCCTCAACTGAAATTGCCGGACACACTTCATTTTTGGTTTGCTGGTTAGGTTGAAGTGGACTGTATAAATGAAAAATGAATATGGCTAAATGAAAAATAAAATTCTATTGTTAAATTACTGATGGTGTTGTGGGTGACCGAAAGAAAACATTTGTGATTAAATGGTTAGTAAAATTTTGAATGATAGGGCTATGGAAATTGTAGATATGAAGTTGAGGTGGTTGATGATGATTGACAAGTGGTGGTGCATGTTAATTATTGGTAGATGGACTTACAAGTGGTTCTTTCTTCCCTCTGCATCTCTAAGCTCCCTCCGCTCTACTACTGGGAACAACTCCAAGAGTTTTACTCACTCATGGTGGATTCCTGATGAGAGACAAAGAAAATTATGAACTGCTTCTCAAAACAAGATGGCTCTCACTCTCACTTTTTCGCTTGCTTCACTTGCTACTAAGCGTTGGAGGAGGCAAACTTTTGATGCTGGCCACATGGGCGCTACTGGTCCAAAGCCTTTCTGATTCTCCTTTCCGTTGCCGTAGGTTACCGGAACAACCACTTTATTTATTGATAAATATTATAATCTGCCATAAACTTGGGAAATGAGCAATAGTGCCAAATAAACACATTCATACCAAAAATAAAATAAAATATGGAAATAAATATTAAAAAAAATAAAATGCACATAATCAAACTAAGTAAAATAGATTACTTACAATATTTGTAATCTCGACGTGAGGAACACCGGAGTCCAGTGTTTCCCCACACATGATTGGTAGAACCGGACCCTCCGAGATCCCAGCGCAGCCCGCAGGATAAGGATGTCATGTTGTAGTTTGAACCATAATAGGGTGCATTTACTATGTTTCTAAGAATTTTGGATTGAAAGGATTGGATATGTCTGGTGTTCGAAGGTTTAGCTGTTCCCCAAAGTTCAAACCTGGAGGTCCAGATAGGTCTGAGGATTGCCTTATAAATTTGTAGTTTGTTTTTCATTGAGAGATTAGAGATTCTGCTCTACTACTTTTACTGAAATCCATAGAAATTATGCAAAATTTGAAGATCTACTTTTTCGTAAATTTTTGTTAGTGCTATCTTTACACTAGGATGTAAGGCTCAAGGTACCATCAGTCCATATGGTTTCTTAACTCCTCTAATCAATAAATTAAAATCGAACTGAAAGGTACAATAGCTTCAAAATCACCGATGCCGATGGAAAGAGATGTACTTAAAGAAGTAGGCTTTGACAAAGTTATTCATGATTTTGCCATTCAGAAATCAAAAAATCTTATGAAAGTTATTTTATTTAGATTAACCTGGAATCCTCACACAAGACTGAAAAGACTGGAAACTGCACGTCGATTTTGACTATTACAGCACTTACTAGACAAACGGTCTTAACTTCCAACACATTACAAAAGACTGATCTACATGACCGTAATAAGGCCAATGGAGTTGAGCTTTGGGGCTCCACTAAACCGTCAAATTCCTCTCGTATTCAATCCTTACAATCCAAAATCCTTCGTAAAATCCTCAATGCTCCTTACTTTGTCACAAATAAAATCATACATAAAGACCTTAATGTTCCCTATGTAACCGATCTAGCACGAATCAGGTATCACTCCTTCCATTGTATACTCTCTTCTAATCTTGCATCCTCTTCCATTCCTGACAAACCTCCGAGGTGGCTGAAAAGAAGATGGCCACGAGACCAGCTAATGTAAAATGTCATTAGAGTGCTACCAATGAGTAGTTTCTCTACACGCCTGTAACACTCCAATTTAACTTAGATCAGATTTACTAAATGCATTATAATGTACAGTTGTAAATAGCAATAAATAAATATTTAAAAAAAATAATAATAATTATTAAATGCCACTATGAGCAAGATAGAAAGAAAACAAATCTGCATATCATTGTTATTATAAAACAAAAATTGAAACTTCAGTAAAAAAAAAAAAGGGAACCTTCAGGCTGTCAGTACGAAGTAAAAGAAATGTGGCAAAGTGACGGAGTCGTACCTAGAGTCTGCCCAAACACTAACTGTACTAAGTATACTGCGACAGGAGACAAGTCATCGTAATATACTGCATAAAAGAAACAACGATCAGCTGTGTCGTTTATTTTTTGTTACTATTAGTGATCATCACAGTCCAAATAAAACTTTACATAAATCTTTATTTACATAAAACTTTACATTACTTACAAATTTTTATATTATAATAAAACTAGATTGAAGGAAGATAGCCCGAGGTCAACCTCACCACCTCATTCTGACAGCCCTGTCGAAGCCTTGCAAAGTGGAGCGAAACGTCGGTTTACAATAAATAGTTTTTTTTTACTGTTTTGGTATCTTTAATGACCACCATTCGGACTATCCTTCTACAATCTACTTTATACGGTCAACTATCTTCTTTAAATATAATAAAACTAATTTTACAAGATGTAGTGCAATTATTAATGATCATAAAGGGATTTTATAAGGTAATTTTATATAACACAGATTTATTAAAAATAAAATTATAACTTCTTAATGCTCCTTCAACACATCTTACTACTATGGCTTATATACTACATACCAGCTTCAAATGATCTTTAGTTACTTCCAATACATTTTAAAGATAATCACTCATTACTCATTTAGGGATTAGAAAACTAATTGATACATCCTTTAAATTATAACGAATTAAGAGCGTTCTGTGATTTCACGCCAAATTAACACAAGTAAACCAAATAAAGGGTTTTTAATTTCCGATATTTTTTTTCTTCCTCCACTTTCCCATTCTTTCGCCTTAAGTCAACACGAGTATATATGAATATGAAAACCAAATATTGTTCTGATGAAGGGCGATTATTTAAAAATTAAAAAAGTTGCCGTTACTTTTTAATCCGACGGTATTAAAGGGTGAGTTGATGGACAGTGTGGTGGGACGGACATGTGTACTTAATATCTGTTTGCGGCCCATATTGCCTCCCGGCTGTGTGCTCTATATCTACTTCCCATTCTCTCCCTCAGTAATTGGAAGGAGGGTATTGTCCGTGCCCTGAAGATTTGTGGTACAACAGAGGAAAAACTCGTCCTGTGGTTCATTAAAACAGAATCATCAGCTCATCCTCCGCTGCAAAAATAAACCTTGACCACATCGAAAAGGAAAATAAAATTCAGCTCTCATATAGGTAAAAAAATCTCTTATGGTACGTCAATTACACAATATTCACTCGTGTGAAATCTCAAACAATACATTTAAAATACATTATTGAAAGATTAGTCATAAATAAAAGAAAATGAAGTCCGAATAACTCGAATAAACCATTTATTTTGATCCAACATTTCGCCCCATTTTGCAGGGCTTCATCAGGGCTAAAAAAGATGCAAACAATCAAAATAATGCAATAAAGTAAGAAAATAAATAACATGAGATTAAAGTAAATTAAGGTATGACTAAAAATGATTTAAAATATATAAAAATTAAAAAAATAAATTAAAGAAAATAATTATTTAAATTTGCTTTTCTAATTTTTTTATATTTTAAATCACTCTTAGTCATACCTTAGTTTACTTTTATTTCATGTTATATGTGTGTTTATATATGTCCGATTACGGATTGATAAGTATGCTGTGTGAGATAGCAACCTGATGTATTTAGGCAGAATAGATAAATAAAGTATTTCTCTCACTTACTTTATTGCATTATTTTAATTGTTTGCATCTTTTTTAGCCCCGATGAAGCCCTGCAAAATGGGGCCTAATGTTGGATCAAAATAAATGGTTTATTTGAGTTATTCTGACTGCACCCGGACTTCTTTTTCTTTTATTTATGACCAATCTTTCAATAATGTATTTTAAATGTATTGTTGCAAAAACGTTGGCTCAAAATAAATGGTTTAATTACAATTTCAGTTATTCTGACTGCACCTAGACCATCTTTTTTATAATAAATATTTTTTTAATTTATAATCTTAACACTTTCTTGAGACCGGTTAATATTTTTTAAATAAATAAAATTTTATCTATTTTAGTCTCAAAACATTTTTATTCTATTTATAAGTCCGACGTTTCGGCCATCCTCAAGGAGAATCTTAATTGTTATAATAAATTTTACTGTTGACTGTGAGAAATTAAAAAAATAAAATCAATTATAAATATTTTTGTTGCCTTGAGGTTACATAGTGTTTTAGTCCAATACATTCTTCGTAGAGAACATTGCTTTGTAGTGATGGTTTGAAACGGAACAAGGTAATTAGTTATGTCAAGGTGCACGATCAATATCAATTTTTAAAATTTACTTTCTTTTTTTTACGTGTTTTAAAAGATCAGCAACTACCAACAAGAAAACATTCTTAAACGAAAATACGTAAAACGTTGATAGACGTAATGAATGTCATAAGCGTTTTTGAAAATGATTGAAAAGTGCAATAACTGAAAAAACCTGAATAGAAATAATAACCGATGGGTTAATATTATTTTTGTTTTTACTTTATTATTATTATATTTTACTTCCTAGGAAGTTGTTTGTTCTTTTTATTAAAATGTTTTAATCGAAAAGTAAACTTTCTTTAGAATATTATCAATATTCTATATTTGTTTATAGAATGCTTCGGGAATCCCCATCTTTAAGTACTAATATCCATCATTGTGATGAGTTATAAATTTGAATTAAGTGACCTTATGACAACATTTGGAAAAAGAAATGGATGTTCTTAACAATGAGGAATATTAGTACTTGAAGGTGGGGAAACCCGAAACGTTTTATATACAAATATAGAATATTGATAATGTTCTGGATGAAGTTTACTTTTTACCTCAACATGGTGATAAAAAAATATATATCATTTTTATTTTCTATAATTTTTTTAAATCAAAAATTTTCAAACTAATATATTTCGAAGTACAATTAATTGTACTAGCTACAATAGTACATCAATATTTAAGGTATACACATAACTAACTTTATTTTCGATTATTATAAATAGCCATAAATAATGAAAAATGTAGCAAATGTAGGTGTTCATAAAATATTTATTAATAAAAATAAAGTAATATCTAAATAAATGAATAGAGGTTGATTAATTAAAAATTAAAATAAACTAAACTTTAAAAACATTACATAACGTATAATATTTATTTTTTAACTCCAAAGAATTTTCTAAAACGGTCCCAACGATTTTTATTGAATTCAGTATATCAACGAAAACAAATCCTTCTATCTATTAACTAGGTCTATTTCATTATAAATCAATTTTATAATTGATAAACTAAAGGCTATGCTAAACTAAACCGAATTAAAAAAAAAAAGAAGAAATTTTCTAAATGATTTTCTAAAATCATAAATCATTTTTATTTTGTCTTTAAGAAATTTTTTTTTTGCATTTCAGATAGAGTTAAGTTATACCGGTAGTATAGTTGAAGAAAATATTCAGGGATCTCCTGGGGTCCTGCTGCGTTCTCCAAATGTACCGCAGCGGTCACTTTTGCTTATAAGACCAAGACCCAAGAGAAGAAACAGTTATTTCATCTCCGTATTTTATAGCTTTAGTTAAAACTATATTCAATTAAGAATATATATATATATATATATATATATCAATTAAATAATTAATGACTCTGTCGACCATAATTAAGGGGAATAAAAAGCGACTATTCGAAATTAACAAAATACCATTTTTGGATGTCGTTGGAATTATATTTTATCCCCCACCCAAAAAAAAACCTAAATACTTCTCCTATTTATTAGTCGGAAATTTATATTCTTAAAACTACCGGTACCAGAACTCCATCCTTCGGCGGATCATCCGAGGCACCGCGCTACAGAAGGCCAGGAACAGTGCCATCCACCAAGAACTTCAGCTTCCCTCTGTCCTGGAGTTCATAGGCCGACGGCACATCAAGTTCTTTGATGACGTGCTCGCCGAGGGAAGGGGTTTAGTCTCTGTCTAAACCCAATCATTCATAACTTATAGAGAGGTCCCTTCCCACTCGTGACAACGCAGACGGCGAGTAAGCGCCATAGTGCTCCCCTGCATATAGTGGATCCCAGAACCTACCTTAAAATTCCCTTCAGGCAAAGAAAAGACGTTTGTTTACCTTTTATTGTGTACATATTATTTATACATATGATGTTTAATATAATAAAATTGATAGAAGGGTAAGAAAAGAAAACTCTTAAAACTACCTGAAACACTTATTTTCATAGCTTATTCTTTAAAAATGACTATATTAAAATATGACCATCTGTACGTCAAGTAGTTTCTGAGTCAGAGTTTGCTAAACCAAAAGTTTTTTCTTAAAATACCAGAAACCAATATTTTGGCAATTTTATGGAAACTACTACTCCATGTTAATCATAAAACACTTCATAACATATTCAACTAGCTTTAATTTGAGTGCTAAAAACATCTGTACATCTATTTGTTCCTGAGATTTTTTCATAATGAAAAGGTTTTTTTTTTCAAAACATTGAGAAATCAATATCTTCTGAATTTATTTTGGAAAATATCATGAAAACTACTTAAATAAATTAAAATAACTGAAAACATATTCTGCATGATTGTTTTGATAGTCTTCATTAATGGATTTCGTTTAATTTTTGTCTTTAAATTCTTCTTAGTAAATAAAATTAATTAATTGTATACTCTTTAAATTTTAAACTATTGTATCTCAGCTTACAAAAGCTGAAAGCATATTGTTGTTGAATATAGAGCATATGTTGAGCATATTGACCATATGTTATATGAATGATTGAGTAAGGATAAAGTAATCGCCTAGTTTAAAGTAGGATCAGGGTTTTTTCCGATTAGGGATTATCTTGAGATGGACTATTTGGTAGTTAGATACTACCTTTTCCTTCATATAGTTCATATGAGATGTTTCATGAGAGAGATTTCTAAGGATGCAAAATTTTCAAGAATTAGAGAATTATTGACTTGTACTAAAGTAATTTGGATCACTATAAAGATTGTTGTTGTGAGTATCACTTTGGAGTAGAGTTGGACAGGAATGTACTATCATTGACAGCGGCAGTTACTATTGGCAGTAGCACTGATCCGGAGCGACTAGAGGGCCAGTAAATCCTCGCTTTACTACAGCCGAATTACTGGACGACGCCTACTGTAAATTTCGCCTAATCTCTACCCCCTCTGCTTTACGCTTATCGCCTGACTATTAAGTTTAATTGAACTTTTTCGTTAACTGCACTTCACTTTAACGATGTCCATATACGCACCGCAGGCTACGCACCACTCCAATTCCGAGTGCCAATGGACTTTGGGTTCTGATTGTTCGACATAAACATCAACCCTCGCTAATGTTTATCAATTCCGCTGTCCATTCGTCCAGAACGGCCGAGGGATATCGTTATGTCTTGTCCCGTATCGAGGGATGTTTATCCGACGTGAGATCGGCATTGAAATAAATACTGACTGCATGTTATCATTGGTTCGGGGTCCCTTCGTTACTAAATTAAAACAAAAAAGTGGATTTGAAATGTTTTGAAAATTCAAAACAAGTATGATGTCTAAAATGATTTTTTTTTGTATATCCGTAATATAATGATTGATAATTAAACATCTGAGCTAAGTTACAACCATTACTACGAGTGCGATTGCCTTTTTGAACTTGAATTTAAAAATAGCATATTTTAATATGGATATATCAAGTTCTTATTTTAAAAGTGTTGCATGTGTGAAACAAAAAATCATAAAAAAATTACCTTCATACATTTTCTTAAATACAGACATTCTGACTATTGGAATTCAAACAAATAATGGAAACACTTATCTAATCTAAATTACTCCAACCAACATCACAACTTCTTACTCACCAATCACATTCACATCCTGTGGCTTATCACATTCTTGTCCGAATCCATTCTTATTTTTTCTTTCCTTACCTTTGACTTTTATTTTACAGTGAGCTGTCAAGTAAATCATTTTTTCACTTTTAATATGTTTTCATGTTGCGATCGTACCGCATGTTAGTACGTAACACGACCCTTATCTTTCACCAATAGATTGTCTCGATTGGCCTATCTGTACGACGTTAGGTCTATCATGATTTCATTTTCGCAGTGCTACGCACAGAATGACGAAACAACTCACTAATATTTCCGTATCATTAGCACGACAATCTGATCACAAATGAAAGAACTTAATGTTCCGATTATCTTCGAAGTGAAGCCGACATGCAACTTCGCTGCTGCGGACTTAGTTAATCACAGTATCGATATAAGTTGATTCCGTTTCCTCGTGTGCAAAGTATCGGGCCACTAAGAAAGTTATTTATGGTTATATCTTTAGATCTCAGAGTATAATTTATCTTTATCACATCTTATGCCCTTGGGGAATAGTTCTAAAGTGTGACATGGTCTTGTTTTTTTTTTATTGAAAAATGAATTTATGTTAATGACTTCCTTATACTTATTGTATAATCACTTGCCCTGTAGAAACATTTATGATTAATTTATAATTATTGCCATAAATTATAGTTAGTTATAACCTAATAAGTAAGGATTCATTATTTTGTATTGATAATAGACCAGGAATTCAAATTATTTTTATCTATTCATCAACATTACAATTTGTAAGTTAGTTAAAAAACCAAATTAATTTTGTAATCATTTATTTATTGTTATTTACAACTGTATAACATATATACAGCAAGTAAATTTGCTGTAGGTGAGATAGTGACGTGATACAAACATGTGGAGAATCTACCCACTGATAGAACTCCAATAACATTTCTAGAGGAGAAGATGCCGAGACCATTATTAGGTAATGAAGGAGAAGCCAGATTAGAAACAAGTGGATTTGGGTGGTTGGGAAGTTTTCCATGGAAGGAATGGTATCTGGTTCTGGCCAAATCGGCAACATATGGGACATTGAGGTCATGATGGATGACCTGATTTGTGACAAAGTAATTAAGGATTTTATATTCCATGTTAAATATTATACGAAGGATTTTGGACTGTGAGGATTGGATTCGGGAAGAATTTGATGGTTTAGTGGAGCCTCATAGCTCAACTCCGTATGTCCAGATAGGCCTTATAATAGTCATGTAGATCAGTCTTTTGTGATGGATTGGCAATTTAGACCGTTTGTCTAGTAAATGTTGTAATAGTCGGAATCGACGAGCAGTTTCTTGTCTTTTGAGTCTTATATGAGGATTCCATATCAGTCGTTAATTAAATTTAAATTTTAAATACATTTATAGCTAAAACATGCAGTAATATAAAGTTGGCACTGTTACACAGCACTGGAACATAATTAAATTGGTAAATTATTATTGCAGGTGTCGTTGGATGGAAGGGAGCCGGAATCCTTTGTATTTTATGTCTGAGCGGTAATATTATAAGGTAATATGTTTATTAAAAAAATAAAATGATATATGAAGAATTATTTTGACTGATGTTAATTTATACCCTTAAACGTGATAAATTCTAAATATATAATAAAAACAGCACTTTATTTTTCTGACTTTTCAAAAATTGATAATGCTTTATTAAATATTGCTGTTATGAGTTAATCACTTTAATTTTTCAGTACAAAAATATTTTCGGATTAACTACGTTCAATCTTGTTTAGAATTCTGTTTAATATCTCATTCTTGAAGTAACTTTTGTCCAGGCATCATATAGACTTGGAAAATATACTGATCACTTTTTACAAGTATATATATGACATGGATCTATCTTTCAAAGTTTCAAACTTGAAGCATCGTACCAGTTTAATGAACAATTATAAATTATTATATTTTGCCAAGAGTTAACCATGAATATTACCATTGCGTTAATTACCATTCAATCAATTTGATAAATCTTTTCTTCTAATAAGAATGGTGATTTTGTTTGCAAATCACGTATTTCGTTGGAATATGGTTCTTTGAAATTCTTCTGCTATGCTATAATATCTATTAGGCACATAACGCATCAAATTTAAATTAAAATATCAACCAATATAGTCAAATCCCGTAGAAAAATTCAGGGAATCCAGTGCGATTAAAAAATATTCAGATCCCAACTCCAAAATTATGGACATAATATTTCTCTCTACCCCTTGAAAAGTACTTTCATTAAGAAGGCTAATCAGAAGCTGGGTGCATTGTGTGCACCGGGTGCAGGTAATGAGTATGGAGATGAAAGGTGCATCGTATCCTCTGATCCCCTGGGATACTCCCTGTAGTCCGCGTCCTTTTGTCTTATAAAGAACAAAAAAAAGGCTAATTTACCGGCAGAATAATGCTTTACTTTCCGAAAATTGCAGCCGAGAACTTAAAAAAAAAATAACATGCAGCAGTAAATTTTAATTTTGTCGATCTTGCTGTTGTAACTATTCTTTAAAATGATCTGGGTTATAAATTTATTACATCCAAGTGCATTATTAAATAATTTACTAATAACTCGTTTATAAAGTTCTCCTTGGAAATCAACACGAATCCTCAAAAAAAGTTGAAATTGAATATATA
>NW_027109405.1:336440-348432 GCF_000696795.3 Halyomorpha halys
ATATTCAATCTCAAATAATCATTTTTCTTATGAATAAACATATAATATATGAAGTCCTGGAATATGGAAAACAAAAGTGGAAAGTATGCTTTCTTATTCATAATTTATATTTAAACAAAATCATGTAATTGTGATGTAAATTTTTAATGTGCTTATTCTAATATTGTTAAGTAAAGAGAAATGTGAATTCTTTTACGATGATTCTCTGTTTATGACACCATAAAAATTACACCATAGTTCGGGAAAATTTACAAAATTACAAGGTCTCATAGTTAACAAAGATCAAACGGACATTACGTCGATAAAATCACCCCATATGCCTTCTTAAGACGACTCTGAAATTACATCCCATGACTGTGATTGTCTCATTAATAATATAAAAATATGTTGCTGTAAAACACTAAATGTTTTTATAAAATATAAATATCAAGATATTACTGCGGATAAAGCTTTTTCTAGGAAACCACGCATTGTAAATGTTTTAAACAGATAAAGAGTGTGCTCATACAAAATTTATTACTTCCTATTTGTACTTAACAGAGAAGCTTTAATAATGGTGTATGAAATATTATTTTAATCGATACTAAGATATGGAATCGAATGTTATGGTGCCAGTGTTGATAGTCATTTATCAAAACTTCCAAATCTACAAAATCGAATATTAAGAGCAATAACGTACTGCAATAATAAAATAGAGAATCTCGTGAGTACTTTACTACCTAAACTATTTTCATTTTATAGAATTATCTTAAAATTTATGGATAACAATTTTGTTAAGAAAAAGAAATAATATGTTTAAAAAATATTTTTAAAAGAATGAACTTTACCGAACCACCCTATAACAATAAATTTGGTCAACGTAACTTAAACTATATAGTATCGTAACTGTTCAATCGCTTCCAGAAGAACTAATAAATAAATCAACCACAATAAAAACTAAAAACTAAACATTTAAATGGGTACTCTCTTACTTCTACGATTCCCAGTAATTGATTTTGATTCACCAAATGACCATATCTCCCTGTTTTTTTTTTTTAACTCCACATAATTTATTTATTATATTACAATTAGAATTAGCAATGTATGCAATGAATGTGTACATAGCAATGCATGTGTGCTTAGTAGTAAATATTATTTATTTAGCTATTATAGGATTCTTATTATTACCATATTCGATATCATCTTGTTTTATTTTCATTATTACATCAATTCACTAATTGTTAATTTGCAGCTTTATTATTCACTTCAAAATCCTTCCGGCTATTATTATTACTAATTTTTTTTTTTTTTATAATTATTATTTTATTTTCATTTTAATAGTTGTAAATTAAATTATTAGTTGTATCACTTGAGATCAATTCATATTGTACTTATCTAGCTTAAAAATTGTACAGCCTCCAGAGAACCCCAATAATCAAAATTTTAATAATTACATTTCATTTATGTTTATCATATTGATGTGTTTTTTTGGCACCGATAGATGTTGTCATCTGGTCGGACTATTTTGTACGCAATTTTTTTAATGAATAAAAAAATAAGGCGCTGGACACGGGAAGCTTCAGTATGCATAAATAATTTTAAAATTAAGAAAATAGACTTTGTTAGGTAACAAACCCGAATTAATGAAATATTCTATTAGTATTAATAATATTCTATTGTTTAAAATATTTATTTAACAAATGTTGGTATCTAACAAGTGGACAGAATCGATTAACTAAATTATTTTTAGTTATATATGTATGTTTTTTTTTTTCTAAAAGTGGAAATCTTTGTAAACGGATAGATAGGTAGATAGGAACATAGTACGGGTTAATTTTTTACTTGTAATCTGATTCACTATATCAACCAACTTAACCCATGAGAGAAAGACATTATCCACTGCAACAACGCTAAGCGAGTCAATATCCCAGTGCAATCTATATTGTGAAATAAAATGCCCTGACTAATTTGCCAATTAGGCATGACAATATATTGTTTGAGGCAATGAACTGGAATTAATAATAAACATTATTACAGTCTACTGACAATAAAATAATCTACGAAAATCTTAATAATTAGGAACCCTAGTAAAAAAATTTTTGTTTTCTAATCTTAGTAAAAAAATTCCTAGATATAGATAAAAAAATACCATAAAACTGAGGGTGTATTTTAGTCCAAGTTTTTTTTTCGCTGTTGTAATGTTTTGAGTTGCTCCTCCAAATTGATAATTATAGTATGAGTTGAAGGACTCAAGCAAACCTGCTTGAAAAATTCTTTTTTTCCTCCTTCACCATTTTTCAAGCGGAATTTAATTAGCTCAAGAATCCAAACAGCCTTTCCAAACTGAGGTACAAGGTTTACAATTTTTTTAAAGAGTTTAACCACTCACATCACATTTACTAGATGTCTGTTTTATTTAATATACATATATATATTTCAACAAAAAAAAACACTGATTTTAGAGAAATGTACTGAATGAGTTAGTCACGTTTTGAAATATAAATATACTTTGAGGAACTTATTCTAAATATGTAAACCTGAATTTAAAAAATGTTTAAGTAGGTACTGAAATAATTCATTAATAAAATAGCTATGAGTTAGAACTGTCTAAGATGGTAGAGTATATACCAAGATAGTTCATAACAGATGACTACATCATGAACTAACATTGTAAGAGAAACCGAAGACATGATGAACTCATCGCTCCAGGATCAAAGACGCCTTCCGACGAGATAAGGCGCCCACTGAAGGTTTAGGGACCCTAAAAACGTCAACATGGACCAAGCCAAGTGTTTTTAGGCTCGTTTAGGGCACCTTGCACCAACAATGTTGCTCCCTTAACTGCGGCTAGTGGCCCTTAAACCTTTTCCATAAAACTGGCCCTTTTGGATATTTAATTTCCTTCGAGTGTCGTTAGAGCGGCAACTTTATTATTTATGGCCATGGATGGTTGTCATAGGTTTAATTGCTCTATTTATTGCTTCTTCGTGGTAATTACGACATCCTCAACGTTAAAGCTTAGTGTAAACCGTTCGTTGTGTTAAAAGGTTACCGTTGTTGTTTTTTAAAAAAAAATAATAAGGTATAAATACTAATGCTAAAGGCTGGATGATATGAAATATATTTATGTAATAATGCTATTAACGTAATATAAACGATTATAATGATATGAACGTAAAAGTTAAGACTGTTAGGCTGAATCTCATAATAACTAAAGGAATAAAAGTATGGACATGATTGCATTGTAATATTCATAAAATTTAATGACACTATCTCAAAAAATATCAGATGAGGCAAAATTTATTTATTTCCAAGTAACTATTAATGCTACTGCATATGCTTTTTATCTAAAAATAAAAATTTCTTTGATTAAGTGTCACTATTTCTCCCACAGAAATTTAGTTTTTGGTGAGCAAACTTAAAATATCAAAGGGTCACCAAAGGAAAATAATAGAGCGCCAATAAAACATTATAGAATAAGAGTAAAATGAATTTTGAAAAAAAAATAATACTAGAAATATACAAAACTTAATTTAATTTTTATTATTTGGAGATTTTTTATATTATCTATTCGGTTTAAGTGAAAATATCTTCCTTATAAAATGTATTTTATTCAGAACTTATTTATTAAATTAAATTGGTTTAACGTTAAATAGTAAATATGGGACTAAGTATGGAGAGATGTTATATAATTATTTTTTTATTTAATAACCGGACCGCCTGGTGGCCCTTACATGGTTAACATAACAGTCACATTTAATTTTTTAACAATTGATTATGGGGACAGGAAGCTATAGTATCGTACAAAATACACCCCTAACTATTTGCACAGTTATAAATAAAAAAAAAAAAGGTAATATAATAGTAAAAATAATAATTCCTAATAAGGGATAAAAGTAAAATAATAACTACATTCGTTTAATAATTTAAATAAGTCAAGGGATAACCAAATTTTTATATAATTATCTTATATACTATAAAACTTATTTTTTGTTTCAATATAAAAATAATAAATTATAAGAAATGAAATGTATATAGAAGCACACCTGAAGTTATGAATGAAGGGTATTTAAGAAGGGAGATATTTTCACTAAACCCAGATAGATATAAAATATACTAATACAGTTTGATACATCAAACCCCACAGGATTTGAACTCCACTTGTTTCAGAACAAGACAAGTTTACTTTTATTACCCCGAACAAAGGGCGCAAGCGACCCAGTTCTGACCGCCCTGACAAAAAACCCTAAATGCTAGCGGTACTCGGACACAATACAATCCAACTAGTTCCCATGTAAGTACTGCAGGTGCATCGGCTACACGCGTAGCTACATCGAGTCAACGACCCTCCAAGTCTCCTTTCGAATGCTAATCCTTGGGCTTCCTGCTGAGGAGCATCCTCGGCCCTGGAAGTGGGTCATCGCAGGAGCGATCGGCGTCGGTGGGTGGCGTCTATTCAGGGAGCTGTGGGAACTGGCGCTGGCGTCTTAGCCAGTGGTTGAGCAATGCCACACAGGTGGCGAGGACTATCAGATTCCACAACTGTATTCTCCAGCCCTGGATCAGTTAGGGAAATGCAGATCAGGCAGATGTATGTTCGAATTTTTAGTTAGTAACATTTAAATGTCTTTTAATCACGGGCCTGGTCTATTGCAGTCGTTTCTAAACTTTTTTGATCCTTCTTGGACTGAAAAAAATCACGTCACCCTTCTTGCGCCAAAAAAACACGGTACCCTTGTTTATGTAAAAACATTTAACGGCACAATTGGTATTAGAGCGGTTGAATATGCAGAGAAAGAGTGGGAATCAATGCTGGATGCACTGTTCATTTATTATTTTTATTTCTTTTATTTTATAAAATTTCTATAAAGCGGCATTCGCTTACCCTTAGTATACGCTTTGAGCACCCCCCCAGGCACCCAGTTTGGGAACCTCAGGTCTAATGATTGATCTTGTAAATGTTAACATTATTTTTTTTTTAAAGTACTTTATACCATTTAGGTATTATATATAGTAGTTATTTTTTACAGTGCAGAGATAGCAGTATAAAAATAAATTTTTATTTTTCTGTTGCTACGAAAAATCGTATTTTAAGGTAGGTTAAGATCAGATTTTTATGACGAATTCATCTATAGGTTCAAGTTGTAGTTCTCGACTATTTCATTCAAACCAAGAGGCAACTACAGCGGTTCTCAGGACCTTGTTTTGGAATGATTGTATTTTTTTTCATTTTGTGCAGGAAGCCGCTCCCCAAACTTCACAACCGTACATTAGCAATTTTTTAGGTGAGGATGGTTCCATCCAGTTTTAGTCCTACCTTGCGTAGGATTGGGAAAAAATCGATCTAATGACCCATAAAAGCTTTTAGGTGTTATTTAGTCATTAGCTTAAAAGTCTCCACTAAACTCCTTCACATTGGCCCTCCCTTCACACTGGCCGAGTTAAATGATTTGATATTATTAGCGTTTATGGCATAATCGCATAGTAATTCAAGATTACTCAAATATTAAATTTGATACCTAAATATGCGTGTGCGTTCTCGGGATATGTTGAATGAAGATGAAGTACTAAAGCGAAATAAGCCTAATCTTATTACCGAATTATTTTCAGAAATCCAACAAATGTGTAATTATTCTAATAGTTTTCTGTTAATAACTAGCTAGAAAAATGACGATCTTCCTATTTTATGAGATCTAGTGCACCTCATCATCGTCTTGTTATTACCCTACAATCAAAAAGAAAGGTGATGAATAAGTAGAAGGGAAGTGCAACTGAACAAACCACGGGTCACCTCGTAATTCCTAGAATCTGCATAGTTCATCTGACCAGGAGGTCTATTGAATAGTTCATGAGGATAAAGGTAACAGTAATTCGGGATTTCCACAGGTTACCTGCCTATTAAAGATCTATGTGGTTAATACTGAACATATATCGACATGAAGAGACAACGTCTGAACTATCCATGAAGTCCAATTGTATAAAATGATGAAAACGTGTGTAGAAGTTCCCTTCAACTATATTACTGTACTGACCGTAGTAATAAATCTACAAAGAGTGGAAAAAATAGTAAATATATTTTAGTCTTTATTTTTTTTGTATTTCCACCCAAAATAATAGAATTTTGGACTATATGACAAGTCATTCGAGAGGATGGAGAGACGGTTTTGGAATGTTTTTCCGCAACATTTGGTACATAGAGTTGTTTTATTCTTGTTTTCGGGTGAATTTCAGTCGATATTTCGTCCAATTTGAAGGGGTTTTTCCATAAAATTGAGTTGTAGGGTTGAAAATGTTTGCGGGAATGAAATCAAGAAGTGCATCTTTAGGTCTCAACCTTTTATTCCCCACCCCTTTAAATATAAGAATAAAAGTAATAGTTCCGAAGTTAATGAATATGTATGTTAAATTTCATATGGTTAGCCTTGCAACATTGAGATGGATGTATAGATTTACTAAGTTTAATTGTATAGACTTAGATAAATTAATTCACTGATAAAGTAAGAATGAGTTCAAAGCGGTAACAAAGTCGCTAAAATATTAGAAACAGTTAATTGTTGAATCTAAAGAAAACGGGAATAGTTCTAAGTTCCTTTAATTTCGTTTGAAACAGAAACATGTCCACATGTTTTACATTGTGTTAAGCATATATCCTATTTCGGCCAATTTCAGACTTATATTACTTATATCTCCAAAATATTTATATTTTCTTTATCCTTATCTTACCCAACTTTAGTAATCACCAATGGTTTATTGAATACTTTAAAAACGATCATTAGTGTTTTTTGTGATCCTTTCGAACCAATTTCCAACAAGGTTAAACAAGGACACAGATCTTACATATATTTTCACTAGTGCTGGCTTAGTAACGGAATTATTACAATGACTGTAACGGAAGTGTACCATGACCGAAAGTTCACATGGCATTTAATGTCCATAAGGGCCATTGTATTCCTCCATTTAATGCTGCCCGTTCCGGTTCTGTTCACAGCCATTGAAGAAATAAAAATGTCTCAGATTTTACGACTGTTTGAGCGACTCCTGGCAGGACACCCCGCTGAGGGAATCCGGTCCTCCAGCCATTACCTGGCAGTTTACTGGTTTCGGATCAGCGAGAGTGAGTGGCGACCTCACCCTTCTCTACGGAAGAGGTCACTCATCAACTCCGGTGACTGGACGACGCTGCCAAAGTACTGCTATATTGTGGTCAACAAGTAGTTTTATATCCGAAATTCAATGTACTACTTGGTCGTAAAAAGAGCTTTGTTATCATGTAGGGTTGATCGTGAAGGCCAGTTTAAATTATCTTTATGTTTGCTCAACGTTCCTCGAACCATTCTTACCCTTGCTGAATTGTTAATTCAAAGGTACCCTCTCTAAGTAGATCGCACATCTGTTGATAAGCAGCATGAACCTATTTCCAAATTCGAAATTCAGAAAAAATACTTCAAAAAACGGATCCTGATGAATTTAGTAATAATATATCATATAAATATAAAGAAACTTTATATATTAAAAAAAAACCTAAAACTTCTTCCTGAAGAGAGCTTGAAAAAATTCTTGAATTGAGAAAAATATATATAGGTGTACTGTAAACGATGGGTAAGAGGATATGTCTGTGGTACAGTGCATTGATTTTTTAATTTTTTTTAAAGTATTGTTAATTTTTTCGGACTTATAATTACTGGTGTTACGATTAAACCAGCTATAAAGTATAAAAAGAAAGTAGTAATGGCTGATGATCATATACTTCTGTATATATTCAGAAAATGATTCATAGTCTAAATTTGTTAATTTAAATTCACTGATTAGCAATCAAGTCTACAACATGCATCAATATATTTTACAATTTCGTTATAAAAAAAAAAAAATAATAAAAATTGTAAAATAAAAAATCCAAAGTGAATAATATTAATAAGATTCTAAATCTTGATACCAAATCGGCCAATAATCACACCACTACTAATCCTCCAGTGAACCATGTTAGAAGCTGAACTTACATCAGTTCTAACGCATTCCTCCCATTTACGTCTTTGTATATATATTAATCTTTTTATTACTTTGTTCTAGTGTGAATATAGTGCTCATGAAAAATTTCAAATCCAAATTGTCAATGAAAATACATATTTTAATGTATTTGTAAATTTCTTTAATAACAACAATTGATTATTATTATATTTATTTTATGTTGGCATGACAGACTCTTCATATATATAGTAATAGTAAAATAGTATTATGTAACCAATCCTCAAGTTCAGCCATATCAAGAAAGATATATCCCTATATTTCTCCTCGAGGGTTGAAACTGTAGTGGCCACGTCTATTGTAAAACTAATTTGAATTTGCATTGGCCAAAATTTCCATTGACGTCTTCAGTGATTTTGGTTTTGCAGACATCCTCAGACGTCATTTAGGATCAAAATTACGTCGGGAAGGAGAAGTCCTGGGATCTGCTAGGATCCTCCCTGCTTTACCAATGGATATGATTTTTATGTTTTATTTTATTATAGTTATATCTTATTAATTTATCATTCTGACGTTCTGAATAAACGAGACAGACGAGAGAGTCTTCATCTTTTGATGGCTCTTAATATAAATTTTGATAATTGGAGAAGTTTGTAGGGAGGGTTACGGTCAGCAAAGAACAACATAAATAAACAAAACCATATTTATTTATTTTATGCCGACGTTTAGACCTGAGTTTCAGGTAAATAAATCAAAATAAATAAATATGGTTTTGTTTATTTATGTTGTTCTTTGCTGACCACACCCCCCGACAAACTTCTCCAATCATTAATCTACAGTCAACTATCTACACCTCATTATAAATTTTGATAAGTGCTGATACTGCAGTCTGCAGGTGACGTAACGAGGTGATCCTTGGGTGGCGTGATTGATAATATATTAAAATAAAATGATGGCATGGAAAATCAACAGATGTTGGATTCGCATGCGATAAGCATACCTTATCAAATTTATTAGAGAATGATGGAAAGGATACAAAGCAAGCTAAGCTACAAAAAGAGCAGAGCGTGGACACACCTTAACACCTATAATCATTCAACATAGGGAGGGATATTAATGATCCCAAGGTTTTAAACTAGTATTTTCATCCATTTCCCATTGGTAATTTTCATGTTCTTTTTCTTCGCGATCATAATGACTACTTTATTAATTTTTTCAACCACCTCCCAGTACGGAACCCCCAATTAGGTTGGCTCCAAACGGCTTGCCTTTGCCCATTATCTTAAATATCGGGTCCTCCTTCTTTTTTTTTTCTACTCCTAAGACGTGAGTTGGGTTGTTTAGTGAGAGGAAGTGCGCCGTAGACTCGAGACCGGTCTGTGATTCAGACTCGTGACTCACTGAGGAGCCAACATCGCCGTGAATCATATTCCCGTCTCCCAGGACCAAGAAGTGAATGGAAACCACTTCATCTTGGTCTGTTATCCGGAGATCCGCAGGAAGTTCGCTGGGGAACTTTCTATGTTTCGCGACCTCTGAGTAGTAGGTTACACCAATGTGAAAGTGATACGAGAATAGATCAGCCATAAATGAGATTAGTTTGTTTCCTTTACGAACAGAAATTTACTAAAGAACGAAGGTCCCCTTATATTACATAATATGAGTTTTCATCTACTTTCAATTCATGATTTCTTATAATTCATAAGGATCGAGGCACAATGACAGAATTGTATCATCGGCTAGATCGAACACTATTTATATACTTGAAATACCTTCAGGCAATGCAAGAACGTTTCCTAACAATATCTGTGATATTCTGGGTATGGTAATTATTTTGTAAATATAGTTATAGAAGGTAAGAAATAAAATCATCCTCCGGTCATTCTCCGAGAAAGTGTCAATCGGAGTGAAACTGTTTCATCACATTAAAAAGAAACAAAATTAGGAATTATGTTATGATAGTTTTATATAATTTCTGTTGTCAGTCAAAAATTAACATTTTTATTTATTTTACAAATTTTGGGCATTTTGAAATTAGCTATCTATTTACGTACTGCACATGTAATAGCATAGGAGAGAGAAAATAAACAAGTTATTCTTGAGTGAATTAGGAAATGAAGATCAGTGCAGCAATTCTCTAGGCCAACGCCTCGATAGTCTCCTGGGAAGATGAACATAATTAATTAGTGAAAACAAAAATTAATTAATGTATGTTATTTTCATTAATTATACAATAACAGACTTAGTCAATGAAATAGAAATAAATAAGAAAACGCCAACTGACGTTCAGCAACTGTGAAATGAAAATACCTGAGAAGACGAATGTTATTAATGTATATTATGGAATTCTTAATTTCTTTGTACTCATCTGTATGTTTACAAATTTATAGACATGATTATAGCGAGGCGATCTACATTTAACTTTTTGTATAATGTACACATCTCTCAGAACCATTCCCTTTTTGTGAGCTAGGCCTAACGAGATAACAGTTTGTCAGTCGGTTTGCTACCCTAAGTCTAAAGTACCAATTAAGCTTTTAATCAGTTTTAAATAGACAAAATTGGTCTTATTTAACTTTTAATAAATACAACGAGGTATATTTTTTTCTACAATTTAAGTTATTCAAATCTAATTATTTAAGTTATTTATTTCTTTTTAAACATTCAATTTTATTAATATTTAAATTTTAAAGCTTACATAAATGCCATAAGCCATTTAAAATTAAAATGTAATACAATTTTTATTTTAGATAACAGATTATTTTAGGTGATTAGGTGCTCAATGTGTAACTTTCAGACCTTGTTTTATGTCGCAATTTTCATTATAACAATCGTTACTTGTTGTGTTTTTATAATATAGTATTATATTATATATTTTGTCTATAATTTACTACCGTAATCTTGCCGGAAATCATCCAAATCCTCTTATTTATTCCCCATTCCTTGCTCTTGCCCCTATATCAGAAATATATCCTTTGTGAACAAAATTAATTGAAATTCTGACAATCGCTATTTCTTCCCTTCAGGTCTTAATGTTTTTATTGCTTTTGAGCCCTTACTCTAATATTGTAAAGATGTTAATTGTTTTCTTGAAACTATCTAATCATCCAAATCTTCTGGTTTAGTTATATAAAGATGGATTTACCCCTATATCTCTTCTCGAGGGTTGAAACGGTAGTGGCCACGTCTCTTGTAAAATAACTTGGAGTTGGCACAGGCCAAAATCTCCATTGACGTCCTCAGTGATAGCAGTTTTACACTCATCCTCCGACATCATCAGGATCAAAATTGGTTAATCCTTATCCCATTTCTCTTACCTCTACATGAGATATAGATTCATTGTGAAAAAAATTAATGAAAATTGGAAGAAAATAGTTGACCGTGAAGTTGATTGTAGAAAGATAGTCCGGGTGGCGGTCAATAAAGGTATCGAAAGTAAAAGAAAACTATTTATTGATAACCATTGTTTCGTCCTACTTTGCAGGGATTCGTCAAGGCTGTCTGATGGTAGTACTGGGTTGTGCTTTGTTTAGTTGTACTTTGTACTATCATCAGACCGCCCTAACGAAGCCATGGAAAGTGAAGCGAAATAGTGGCTAAAAATAAATAATTATCTTTTACTATTTTGATACCTTTATTGACGGCCACCCGGACTATCTACCTCCAAAATTAATTGAAATTCAGACAATCACTATCTCCTTCAGGTCTTGTAGTCATGTAGTAATGCTTTTATTGCTTCTAAGGTCCTACTCAGTCTATCCTGGCTTTTAGTACAAGTGGCATGAGTAAGAATTTCCTTGTGTCACTCTTTACCCCCCATATAAGAGGAGAAGCGGATTATGAGTCCTTAGGTTTGGTATGAACATCGTATTTTACTGGTTTTTATTTGATTTTATTTTGTTAAAACGTTATTGCTACTCTTAAATTTTATTTCAACTTATCACAAAAACACTAATTAAAAAATCACAAAGTTCCGTTTTTAAGATCTAATGAGTCCGCCGGTGTTCCTCAAGGTAGTATCTTAGGTCCCATTCTTTATACGGTTTATACA
>NW_027109405.1:349172-354761 GCF_000696795.3 Halyomorpha halys
AGTGTATATGAAACATACTACATATTTACCTATTGTATTATTTTTTACAGTTGTAAATTACATTAAATAAATAATTCAAAAAAAAGATCTAATGATTTAATCTTTTTTTTGAAATATAAATTATTTATGAATAATATATTTGCCAATAAATAAGCTTTAAAATATATATATACTTATATTATATTTAAACATATTAAATTATTTAAGTATATTACTTACTTCATCTATCGATATTTTACTTAAAGTATTAGATATTTCCCGTTGACCCACTAGTATTCAGCGTTTATCTGATGATCTTCAAGATTCTGTGTGGCACGGAGTAAAAATTTCTTTATTCTTTCATAATTTATTTTTATTTTTTTAGATAACGTTTAACAAAACATATTATTAAAAAAAAATAGTTACTTATGCCATCATCTCTTTGTACGTTATGCCATTTATAGAATTATGCCATCTATTATAACTTACTGAATACTTAGGCTTAATGTTACTGATTATTAAAAAGAAAATAGATGTTTAATTGCTGATAGTTATTGATTAAATTTTGATTTTATACTAGTTCTTGAGTATTCGCTCCAGATAAAGATGAAAAAAGCAGCCACAAACGACGCTTGCTAAGAGAACGAAGAAGAGAAGCGGAACGACGACGGTTTCTTGGAAGACACCCTCACCGGAGGACCTGACAGCTAATTTGCCTGGCGGCTAACGAAGTCCTCCCTCGCTTTGACAGCCGCTGGAGGATTAGCCTTAATGATCAGCTGCCTCTGCCTCTCCCATTAGTAGCGAGTGTCTTCAAAGTCCTCTGGGAATCGAATCAGTCCCTGGCAGCCACTTCGCCTCCACGTCTACCAGATCATTATTCCCAGGCTCTGGTTTATTTGTCTACCTCACGGCGATACTAAATGGGGAAACAGAGGGGAAATTTAAATAGCTCTGTCAGTCTTAAGTAGATTCCCATTAACAACCGAAAATAATTCGAGGTCATAATGTCATATCTTATGTCGGAAACATAATATATATATTTTTATATGGTATTTACAAACGGAGTTGAGGTCCTGACTCCAATCACATATACGATTTTAGCCACAAATTTCAAACTTCAATATCTTCTCAGAATATGTTTTCGATCCAACCTAAGAATGATTTTGTAGAGAATCCGAGTACGGTCAGATTAGGAGAGCAGACACCTGTAGAGGTCTGTCCCTGCTACTCTTATATAACTTAGCCTCTCGTGAGCTATTCAAGAGCCCTTTTGGTCGGATGAACAATGCAGATTCCATGAACAGCGGTAGCCTGCACATCCTTGCTATTTATTCATTACTTTTCTTAAAGTCGGGGAGCGATGACAAGTTGATGGTAGGCTGTATAGGATAATAGAGTAGGAGATAATCTATTATCCAAGAGTCAGAGAAAGGATTATTTCCTATAATTGATTTCCATTAAGTTTCAATTCAGTCAAAATATCTATCTGGCTAGTTAATATCCGACGTTTATGTTTTTTCTATTCTAAATAACGTAATTTTGGTTCTTTGTTTCCTGTAGTGTCCTCACACAGTTTCCACTTGCTCTTATTACAAGTGATATGGCTGGGAGATAAGCGCTAGGATCCCGGAGTCCTTCCCTTGCCTTTAGGAGGCGGGACATGGTTTGAAGTTACTTGGCCAGAATGTAAATATAATAAATAGTTATAATTGTGTTCAAGATGATTTATTTTTATTTATGCTTCTTTGCTTTAGTTGTTTTCTTTTTTTATTTTATATTTTATTAATTATTATTTTAATCCATTTTAGTTCTTAGTTACATTTTTTTTATGATTTATATTATCATCTATCATGATAACATGATATTATCACACAGCCTTTATATGTAACATAAAAATTGTATTAATTGAATCGCAGCACACTGAATAGAAACGAATGGATAGATGCTTCATTAAAAAAAAAAAAAAAACAATGGTGCATCACTATATGTTTTCCTGAATCGGTCTATTAGAAAGATGTCTTCTGGGAACTCCGTCTGACGGATTTCTTGGAACACCAGTTGCAAATGGAATTGTTTTAGTATAGCCTTCACTTCATAAAGTGGGTATAATTTTAATGCAAAAAATAATTGTTTCATCGCAAAGCATTTGTGTTAAGTATTAATTATGTATACGCTAAATCATATAATCACTAATATGATATTAATTAAGTTTACTTGATTATAACTCATTATTATACTTAATATAAATAAGTGGTTGAGTCCATTTGCGTGAGATAGTAAAGTAGTTGATCGAATAATTTTTTGGCATAGGAAGGAGGGTTATCTGCAGGTCACCACCCTATTCTGACCATGGTGAGGGGGGACAAGTTTTTACCTCGTGGGACCGCCACATAAATAAAAGTCGACCCTTCAATAACAAATTTGAACCGGCGCCACTGTGGCTTCGGTTGAAGTTGACGCTCTTTGCCACGACACCCTTTTTGAGCTATACAAATTTCAAGGCACTCTCGTCAACCTAAAAAATGTCGCCACAATTACTCTTAGAACGGTTGAGTTCGTAGGAAAATGAGAAATGCTGGAGTACACTGTATATTAGCAATTTCAATTTTAAATATATAATTTTTTTGAAAATGTTGCTTGCGGCACCCCAGGGGAACTTTAGGAACCGCTGCTCTATAAAAAGCTTATTATAAAGAGACCATCTCATAGTTAACTAAAACAACTGGTTAATACTATTCCCAGAACATACGTCATATGTCTTTACTTGATATTTGTTTTTTTAGGTTGAATTCAGCTAATGTTAATCAACGATTTGATTACTTCAAATTTTTCAATTTTTAACTACAAATTAAATGAGGAAGACCATAATATAATGAATAAATATTGGCATTCATCAGAATCATTCTGGCACTGTCTTTCATCAATAAAGCCCAAATGAAATCCTAAAAAGTGGGGTGAAACGTTGGCAAATAAATAATTTATTTCTATTTTCTCTTCCTTCTTGACCGCCACCTCCCCCTCCCCTGGACCATCTCATTTATATGTACAACATAAATATTATATTTTGACTCATATTTTATTGACGTTAGATATTACAAACTGAGGCTTATTAAATACAAAAACCTTAGCCAAGATATTGAAATATAAGCGTTTTAAGGAAAATATTTTGGGCATGCGTTGATATGTGACATTCAGACATCAACCCGCAAATGTTCTAAAAACTTCATTAAAATTGGATTATTGGTACTGAGGGTAATACCTGAACTTGAATTTGCTGACAGATACACAGGGTTTCAAATTTGTTCCTCGATATCCAATGATGGCGGCCTAAGATTATTTCTCAAGAGCTAAAGCAACCTCACATTCCGTTTCAGCGCCCAAATTAATACTGAGAAAATTATTATTTTTATTATAGAAAATATTATGACAAATGCAAATCTGCATAATGTGCCTTTAGGTCGTTTATTCCGCATGAGATGAGATTGCCTTATCAGTGTACAGAGGTCCTTGTCAGATTCCTAATTAACTACCAAACTACTTTTTGTTTTTGGATACCCCCTCCCAGAGGAGTAACTTCCCCCTCGCCCTATTTTCGTTTAGCCACACCCTCTTTTAATTATAGCAGCCAATATCTATGTTAATTTGATTTTAGGTATCTCCGAGGTAAGAGAGGGTTACAGTTGTTGACTGCTTCGTTAGGTAGTCAGAAATTTCATCTGTAGCTGGTGCAAGTTTTCTTGATGTTTGGTTATTTTGTCAAATTATGAAGAAGGAAAATATTTGATACTCCAAATATGTACCTATGGGTTATCATAATAAGTATTGTGTAGAATATTCAAGAAAATATATCAGATTCAAGCAAGGATGATAAATTTCTGTTAACAATATTTTTTGATACATTTTGTATTTCACCTTACTCTTACTTAATTAACTCTAATAATTTACAACAGAATTATTTATGCTACTTATAAACTTCGGGTTGTGCCTTCCCTATTCTATTTACAAGTTTTAAGATAGCTATTGTTCTATCTATATTTTTTATATTGAGCCATTTTATAGATATTTTTTTTTTAATTTTTATTATGGAAAAAATAAAAATAATGATTTCATAAATTTTTTTTTAAAGTCTAGAATGTCATAAGGATGAGAAAAATTCATGTAACAACTGAGCGCTATATCTTCTCGTTTAAGTAAAACATCTTGATCTATTTCCTTATACGTGAAACATTGCGTTATGCCATTGAATTTGAAATATTACTTAGTTTGTATAGCTTTTTTTGAAAACAAGAACAAAAAAAACAGTATTTTTTGTTTTCATTCCTATTTTTTTTTATAATTATTTTTAAATGTACTTTGAAATAATTAGCATTAATCAAATATTTTAATTTTTCAGTTAGTCTAACAGTGCTGTCTTACCTACTGAGTCCCAAGATCTGTTGGCTCTCTCAATTCCTATGATCAGCTCCTTCTTATATATGATTAACATTTTTTTGAAGTTTTGGCTTAAAAAATACTAAATAATACAATGATACTAACTGGCATGTTATTTATTTCAATTCATTATTTTTTTACAAAAATAAATTCCCATAGCTGGGGGCCCAAATATCTTGAAGAGTTCCGGGTTCCCAATTGTCGAAAGATGACACTGCTGATATAACCGTATTAGTATTTAATATTTCCCAATACTAATTTATATGATAATGTTTCATAACTACAATTATTATAATTATTATTATGAAATATTTATTAATTTAACACATTCAACTTCCGAAAGTATTCTTTCGTATTTCTTTCATGATATCTGTGATTTGTAGCAATAAAAATCAATTTCCAAATTCCAGGTCCTAAGAAAAATGAATTTGCAATACAAACTGAAGGTTTACAGAATCGTGGAAGTATGTTGGCACAATATAAAAAAACAAAACAATAGTTATAAGTTCTGGTATATTCTATGAAAAATAAAAATAATAATGGTAGATTATTGATTAACCATGAGTAAAGATGAAAGGAATATGGTCCGGGTGCGGTCAAAAAAACTCAAATAGTAGAATTATACTATTTTATTGAGCCATCTATCTTACCTAAAATAGTATAATTCTACTATTTGAGTTTTTTTGACCGCACTCGGACTATATTCCTTTCATAAAAATAATAATCTTTGAAAATTATAATTCTATGTAAAAAATAAGAAACATCGGAAAATGGACATATAGTTATTTATATAGATGGTAATATACAGTTATTATAAAGAGGACATTTTTTAAAAAATATTTTCTCTTTTCTAAAGATAAAGAAATGCAAAGGAAGAAATTAGAGGTATTTATTTGACTGACAGTTGTTTATTTCTTTTAACACTATTCTATTTCAAGGTATTGCGTAGTGATTTGTGGCAGCCCTTTGGATTCCACAAGGAATGGGTAATAAGTGATAAATCTCCACCAAAATCCGTTCCAATTGCAGTAGTATAAGTTTTTGATGGATTAATATAAACTTGCCTATCAGCAATAGAGATTTATTCTTACATATATCAATAACAGATACATTATTTAAATAAATAATAGATATATATCTGTCATAATTATGAGAGATAGTTGACCGTGGATGATG